>NW_022610902.1:0-33281 GCF_000309985.2 Brassica rapa
GTCCTGTGTGTGCTGGCGGACGCCCATGGACGTCCTGTGT
Organism: Brassica rapa; assembly: GCF_000309985.2. Lineage (NCBI taxonomy): Eukaryota > Viridiplantae > Streptophyta > Magnoliopsida > Brassicales > Brassicaceae > Brassica > Brassica rapa. The sequence goes on from NW_022610902.1 coordinate 41, forward strand.
GTACTGAACTGACAGCCCACTTGGGACAAAATCACCCAAACAGTCCACGGGAAGGGCCAACGTGCAGAGTCCAACGACCAACGTGCTGATATGTGTACTGAAGGACAGCCACGGACGTCCTGTGTGTGCTGACGGACACAGACGGACACACACGGACAGCCACGGACGTCCTGTGTGTGCTGGCGGATACCCACAGACGTCCTGTGTGTACTGAACAGACAGCCCACGAGGGCCAAAATCACCCGAACAGTCCACAAGAAGGGTCAGCGTGCGGAGTCCAAGAACCAACGTGGTGATATGTGTGTGCTGACGGACAGCCACGGATGTCATGTGTGTGCTGACGGACACACACGGACACACACGGACATACACGTACAGCCACGAACATCCTATGTGTGCTGACGGACACACACGGATAGCCACGGACGTCTTGTGTGTGTGCTGACGAACACCCACAGACGTCCTGTGTGTACTGAACAGACTGATGCACAGACACACACAGACAGCCTCATACATCATGTGTGTGCTGGCGGACACCTACAGACGTCCTATGTGTACTGAACAGACAGCCCACGTGGCCAATATCACCCAAACAATCCCCGGGAAGGGTCAGCATGCTGAGCCCAAGGACCAACGTGCTGATATGTGTACTGATGGACAGCCACGGACGTCCTGTGTGTGCTTACGGAAACACACAGACACACACAGACAGCCATAGACGTCCTGTGTGTGCTGACGGACACACACGGACGTCCTGTGTGTGCTGACGGACACCCACGAAAGTCCTGTGTGTACTGAACAAACAGCCCACGTTGGCCAAAATCACCCGAACATTCCACGGGAAGGGCCAGCGTGCTGAGTCCAAGGACCAGCGTGCTGATATGTGTACTGATGGACAGCCACGGACGTCATGTGTGTGCTGACGGACACACAAGGACACACACGGACAGCCACAGATGTCTTGTGTGTGCTGATGGACAGCCACGGAAAGCCACAGACGTCCTCTGTGTTCTGGCGGACACCCACAGACAGCCCACGTGGGCCAAAATCACCCAAACAGTCCACAGGATGGGCTAGCGTGCTGAGTCCAAGGACCAGCATGCTGATATGTGTACTGAAGCCATGGACGTCCTGTGTAGGCTGACAGACACACACAGACACACACGATCACACACGGACGTTCTGTGTGTGCTGACATACACAACCGGATGTCCTGTGTGTTCTGACGGACAGCCAGTGACAGCCACGGCTGTAAGACCCGAACCCTGGCCTCTCGACCTGATGGAGTCCGCAGGCTTACTTATTTATTTCTTTGCTTGTTTGATCCATTTTAAGTCTTTTAGTTACTAAGTCATATTTGAATATGAGGTTCATAAACAAAGGAACAGATTGCACAGTGGAATAACAATGTATAAACTTTGTATTACTTGGAAACATGAGATTCAATCGCAATTTCTTAACAGTCTCATAGACAATCACTAGTTCATCCCTAGCATCATCTAACCACACGTTACACAGCCTCTCACTGACCGAGCCTTCACGGCTCCTTGGCTTGACCAGAACCATCCTTAGTTCCTGAAACCACAACCAGATAAGAATTAATCATAACCGAAAATAGAACGGATTGATTCTACAATGCTTGGCTTGGTTCCTAGAACTTAGATAAACCTCAGTCACATTAATCATAAAACGTATGAACCTACCTATCGTATCCTAAGTCATTCAACCAACCACCCCATGTCTTAGAATCAGATAGATAGTCCAGAATAGATAAACAGATAGAATCTAGGTGCGACCGGCCAATGAAGTCTGGCTCAATGGCCCAACGGACTCCCTTACCTGATCCGGCCTTAGGCCTGGATCCAATCGGCCGAGTAAGCCTCAAGCCTAATCCGGAAGGCTTAGCAACCGGTCAGACCTTGTGACTCTACCTTGGCTTAGAAAAACCGTGACCTTGTCCTAACTAGACAAGCCATAGGCTGATCCATAAGGATCGGTCCTAACCTGTCCCGAAAGACACCGTTTGGAACATGCACCCTTTGGCCAATCATGCCTCCGGGTCCTCGTACCTTTTGATGTTCGTAACCTTTAGTATCTCGTACCTTTTGGTCACTGACACCCTTTGGCAACTCACAACCTTTGGACACTCATGACTCTTGACATCTCGTGCCCTTTGGGTCATTCCCAACCGTTTGTCCTAACCGCCCAGTCTTGGTGCGATCGGATCATCCGACTAACCGACCCGTGTCTAGGCTAGCGGTTTGATTATGTTCGGCCAAAACCTAGGGACGTGTCCCTTGGGCTCAACCAACACAACCTTTCGTGTTTAACCAGAGAGAAGAGAAGAGAAACGAATTGAAACAGATAAGGAGAGCCGGATGGGACTTAGGAACCGAGCAGAACCGCGGTGCGGTCGCATGGACCGTTTGTTCGGTCTGAAGGAGCCACGGCCCATCACATACCTTGTGAACCACGTCTGGGTTCTCCATGCTCTTCTCCTTGTCTTGATCTCCCATTCTTGACCGGGGTTAGTTCTCAAACGATCAGAGTCGCCGGAACACAACACCACCACAATCGGCCTTTCTCTTGGCCGGAACTCTCTCTTTCTCTCTTTCTTTCTCTCTACGTTTTTCTCTGAGTATTTTACTCTTGAATTGGATAATGAAATCAACAGGAGAGGCCCCATATTTATAGAAAACGAGGGGATAAGTCTTGCCCCACGAACAGGCACGACATGCTAGCGAACGGGCACCATCGGCCAAGGGTTGTGCCCTCTCGGCCAGTTGCATCCCATCGCCCTTTCTGATTTGGTTTGGGGTCGGTCATAAGCCCAACCCACGCCCCAAGACTCCTGTACTTAGCCCACTGCCTTGTCCAAAGACCCAACAGCCCAAGGCCTCATGGCCGGACCTCACAGCCCGCCACTGACCCGGACCCGGACCATCGGCCTAAAACCAGAACAGTCCGTCTAGCTGAGGTGAGCTGACTCTCAGCTGCCTCAGCTGAGTGAGCTTGTAGTCCAGCTAGTGGAGCTGACTTAGTAGGGACTGAGCTGGAGTGAACTAAACCTAGCTTCGTTGAGCTGGTCGAGCTACTCGTCTACTTCGTCCAGTTACCGTCTTACTTGTCCTAGCTGTCTATTAGCTTATATAAGGTTAAGTCTAAGTTTCCTTATGTTCTTAACCTTGTTTCTCGACCATGGAATTCTTGCCTTGATGTCCTAAGACTGGCTGGTACGTTTCCTCAAACCATGGCCGTCCCGACAATCCATTCCAGGATTGGGGGCGTGACAAGTCTCCCCCACTTGTAATGGATTCGTCCTTGAATCCGGTGATGATTATACCTTGTCCCAAGACAAAATATTCCAACCAAACATATTCTAGTGTTGATCAGAGAATAGAACAAGCTTGATTCAGAACCACCAAATGACCACTTCGATGATCAAATTCCTTTGACCATCGTTGTTCAAGTCTCCCCCACTTGATAAGGATTTAACCACAAAAATCCTTTCAAGGGGACTTTTCTGGTTTCGCTTATGGCACCCTTACTTGTCTACTTCGACCATGGTCGAGGGCCCATCAAGCATCCATTCAAGTGATACTTGTAATTCCATCCAAAGACATTCCTTGTGTCACTGGCCGAACTCTCCAGGTTGCGGTCCTAGTAACCAACAAGTCTATGTCTTTCCTTTCAATAGCATCTTCTTCAGATTTTATTCTTTCTCTGATCATAGTCCAAGACTAGATCGTAATCAGTCCCTAGGAACATGCTGCATACTCGAGCCTTAGTAGATTTGGCCAATCCCCACACCACTCGATGTTCCAGTCAAGTCCTCACGAACTTGTTCCAATCTTTAGGCTGCTCGTCCTACAACGAGTCCTAACAGATTGTTATGGTTCTTTGTCCTTCATGGACAATAAGGTTCGTGACCCCAGCCACAACGTACTGGATCATCCCCTTAACCGGCCACAACCTTTTCAGGCTAGGCCACATTGCGATCTTAGTCCCTCGAGACTAAAAGCCCCTCAGACTTGACTTCTATCCTTCACTGGACTTTGTCATAATTCGATCCTGGTCCTTCCTTGGACTCGATCGTACTCTGGTTCTGGTCCACTCAGGGACTCGACCGTTTCACCCCAACCATAGGTCCATCTCCGAATAGGTCGTGGCCTGATCCTCGTCCATTACTGGACTTGATCATTCTCAACCGTAGGTCAAACTCCGAGTTGGTTGTACTGCGACCATGGTCCTCTCTCGGACATGGTCAATTTCGGCCCTGCCATCTTGGCCGGAGCCGACAGAAACGGATTCTAGGACAGCGGAGCTGTCCCTGGTTCCAGTTCAATCATAAATGGATCCGACCTATCAGGGGGGACACCCTGTAGCGAATAGAACACACTTGGGGACTCAGACACCAACAAATCCTCAGAATGGTCTTTTAGACAGACATAACTTTCAGGCTCTGTAGTTGTAATTGTAGCCAAAAAGGACTGACAACCCTGTTCCAGCATCCGAATCGCTCGAACTGCTGAAACCACTACTTTCTCTTGAGCCAGACACAGACATTGGTACTGGATCGGATGAAGCCCAGTCTCCAGTTGCACACGACCTTTATGGCAATCGAGAGTGGCTCGATACTTTCCCAACCATTCCATACCTAGGATCATCTCGTGATTCTTTAGGTGGATACAGACCAGATTCACAGGGAAGACCTTTCCCTGGATCTGCACTGGGATATTCGACATGAGATCTAGTGAGTTCCTGGCTTGCCCACCGACTGCCCTCACTATCCAAAATTATCACCAGCGTACAGACAGAACAGACCTTTCCGACCAGTCCCGGACTCACAAAACCTATGCGTAGCCCCTGCATCGGAAAGTACGTGGGTTTTTACACCACCAATCATGAGGGTTCCTATCAGAGACCCCCATCAGAATCCCCTAGACCACATTCTAGGTTCCAGACCAAGCATTACTACTTGAATGTAAAAAGATAAATTTAGAGATTGCCAGAGATCGAATCAAAAGATCTGGAAGCTCCGTCGTCTCGTGACAGTTTACTACACCCTCGGTTGTGTGGTTGGTTTGCCTTGGGGGACGCCTTGCATGTGTCTCCACGGCCCTTCCCCTGACTTCCTTGCAGCTTGGGACACTCCGATTGGGAATGTCCTTGCTGGCCACAATGGAAACAAGTCATCTGGCCGCTTCTACCAGACGGGTTCGGTCGAGGACAGTTCTGAACCCCATGGTCCATGCTGCCACAATGAACACAAGCCCCCTTGGCCTTCCAGCACTCGCCAGGATGGTTCCGTCCACATTTAGAACATGCAGGTCGGCCACCAGAGGTCTTACCTCCGTCCACCCAGTCCCATTTTCTCTTTTTATCATTAGTCTTGCCCGATGGGCCTGACTGTGGCTTAGCCTTAAGCTTTGCTTCTTCAGCCAAGTTAGATTCCAACAAAGCCACCCGTTCCACTTCCAGTGGGTACCTAGATGAGTAGGATTTCGGTTTGATCACACATTTGGAAAACGTCCCATACCATTCTCCTAAGCGTCTTACTATTGCAAATGCTCACACCATTCACAATAGCAATTATAATATACCTCAATCCCCACCCCAGCATACTAAGATATTTAACATCATGTTCTTCCAATGATGGATGGAACGAACACCCTGAGTTTCCTCATTCTTTCTTTGGACGGATTCAGATTGGAATTGATTCATTCCATCCAACTAGATCTAAGGAAACCTACCTTAACTTATACCGAGTCCTAGCTGATCCATCTGATCACAAGTCCACTCGTGTACTGGTCATGTAGTGTCTCCTTTGAGTAAGATATAACATTGCATATGCTTTACTTATATGAACGACCATCAAGGGATAACACTTAACTTCAGTAGAATGCTGCACATTTATTTCAACCTAAGCCACTCTCTGGTCCATGTTACTTCCCTTGTTCAGGTCATTCATAAACAAGTCTTGCATTGGGTCCATCCCTTCCAACCCGTCTATTACTCCTAAATACTAGATCGACCAACCTTTCTGTTTTAGGTTCTTGCCCTTGGAAAATGTATCTTGGCGAAGCCGGTTCACCTTAGACCTCCCACATTCACAAGCATGATACCTAGCTTACTCAACTCTTTCTTGGCTCACCCCAACTAAGATTCATAGTCATCATAGTTTTGGAATAACTTCGGTATGAAACTCATAATCTTAGAGCGTTGTCCTAAACAGGATCAAGCATGCTCTGATACCAACTTGTAAGACCCGAACCCTGGCCTCTCGACCTGATGGAGTCCGCAGGCTTACTTATTAATTTCTCTGCTTGTTTGAACCATTTTAAGTCTTATAGTTACTAAGTCATATTCGAATATGAGGTTCATAAACAAAGGAACAAATTGCACAGCGGAATAACAATGTATAAACTTTGTATTACTTGGAAACATGAGATTCAATACACATCTTCTTAACAGTCTCATAGACAATCACTAGTTCATCCCTAGCATCATCTAACCACACGTTACACAGCCTGTCACTGACCGAGCCTTCACGGCTCCTTGGCTTGACCAGAACCATCCTTAGTTCCCGAAACCACAACCAGATAAGCATTAATCATAACCGAGAATAGAACGGATTGATTCTACAATGCTTGGCTTGGTTCCTAGAACTTCGGTAAACCTCAGTCAACATAATCATAAAACGTATGAACCTACCTACCGTATCCTAAGTCATTCAACCAACCACCCCTTGACTTAGAATCAGATAGATAGTCCAGAATAGATAAACAGAACACACGAACAGATCTGGATCGTCCCCACAGACCAATCCCCACAGACCAATCCGTCTAACCGGATCGTCCCCACAGACCAATTCAATGGCCAAACGGACTCCCTTACCTGATCCATCCTTAGGCCTGGATCCAATCGGCCGAGTAAGCCTCAAGCCTAATCCGGAAGGCTTAGCAACCGGTCAGACCTTGCGACTCTACCTTGGCTTAGACAAACCGTTACCTTGTCCTAACTAGACAAGCCATAGGCTGATCCATAAGGATCGGTCCAAACCTGTCCCGAAAGACACCGTTTGGAACATGCACCCTTTGGCCAATCATGCCTCTTGGTCCTCGTACCTTTTGATGTTCGTAACCTTTGGTATCTCGTACCTTTTGGTCACTGACACCCTTTGGCAACTCACAACCTTTGGACACTCATGACTCTTGACAACTCGTGCCCTTTGTGTCATTCCCAACCGTTCGTCCTAACCGCCCAGTCTTGGTGCGATCGGATCATCCGACTAACCGACCCGTGTCTAGGCTAGCGTTTGATTATGTTCGCCAAAACCTAGGGACGTGTCCCTTGGACTCAACCAACACAACCTTTCGTGTTTAACCAGAGAGAAGAGAAGAGACACGAATTGAAACAGATAAGGAGAGCCGGATGGGACTTAGGAACCGAGCAGAGCCGCGGTGCGGTCGCATGGACCGTCTGTTCGGTCTGATGGAGCCACGGCCCATCACATACCTTGTGAACCACGTCTGGGTTCTACATGCTCTTCTCCTTGTCTTGATCTCCCATTCTTGACCGAGGTTAGTTCTCAAACGATCAGAGTCGCCGGTACACAACACCACCACAATCGGCCTTTCTCTTGGCCGGAACTCTCTCTTTCTCTCTTTCTTTCTCTCTACGTTTTTCTCTGAGTATTTTACTCTGGAATTGGACAATTAAATCAACAGGAGAGGCCCCATATTTATAGAAAATGAGGGGGTAAATCTTGCCCCACGAACAGGCACGACTTGCTAGCGAACGGACACCATCGGCCAAGGGTTGTGCCCTCTCGGCCAGTTGCATCCCATCGCCCTTTCTGATTGGGTTGGGGGTCAGTAATAAGTCCAACCCACGCCCCCAAGCCTCCTGGACTTAGCCCACGGCCTTGTCCAAAGACCCTACATCCCAAGGCCTCATGGCTGGACCTCACAGCCCGCCATGGCAGGACGACCTGAATGTCCCAAGTGTGGTAAGAACCATCCAGGTGAATGCAGGAAAGCCATGGGAGCTTGTGTGACATGTGGCAGCTTGGATCATTCCATCCGAGATTGCACTCGACCAAGCCGGACTCAGGGCCAATCCAGTGGCAGCGGCTCTTGGACTTGTTTCCATTGCGGCCAAAGCGGACACTTCCAAAGTGAATGTCTTAAGCGGCAAGGAGGACAAGGGAAGGGTCGTGGAGACACGGGAAAGTCGACCCAGAGCAGGCCAACCACAACACCAAGGGTGTATGAGCTGTCCCGTGACGACGGTGCTTCTGGATCGTTTGATTCGATCTCTGGTAATTCCTGAATTTATCTGTTTACATTCAATAGAATGCTTGGTCTGGAACCTAGAGTGGCTAGGGGATTCTGATGTGGGTCTCTTATAGGGACCCTCATGATTGGTGGTGTTGAAACCCACGTGCTTTTCGACACAGGGGCTACACATAGTTTTGTGAGTCCGGAACTGGTCGGAAAGGGTCTGTTCTGCCTCTGTTCTGGGGATAATTCTAGACTAGTGAGGGCAGCCGGTGGGCAAATCATGCACTCATTAGGGCTCATGACTAATATCCAGGTAATGATCCAGGAGAAAAATCTGCCTGTAGATCTGATTGTGTTGCGCCTACAGAATCATGATGTGATCCTAGGCATGGATTGGTTGGGAAAGTATCGGGCCACTCTCGACTGCCATAGAGGATGTGTACGGTTGGAGACTGGACCTCACCCGATCCAGTACCAAAGTCTGAATATGAGTCCGGCTCTGGATAGAGTAGTGGTGTCAGCAATCCGAGCAGAACGGATGCTTAGACGGGGTTGTGAAGCATATTTGACCACAATTACCACTATGGAGCACGGCAGGTCTGATGATCAGAAAGATCTAACTGAGGACCCGTTGGTTTCTGAGTTCCCAGATGTGTTCCGTTCACTACAGGGTGTCCCCCCTGATAGGTCGGATCCATTTACGATTGAACTAGAACTAGGGACAGCTCCGCTGTCCAAGAGTCCGTACCGAATGGCTCCGGCCTAGATGGCCGAGCTAAAGAAGCAATTAGAAGAATAGCTGGGCAAGGGGTTCATACGTTCATGTAGCTCTCGTTGGGGTGCACCAGTCCTCTTTGTGAAAAAGAAGGATGGTAGCATGCGTCTGTCTATTTACTATCGAGGGTTGGACAGGGTTACTGTGAAGAACAAGTACCCGTTCCCCTAATAGATGAGTTGTTGGATCAACTCAAAGGAGCCAAGTGGTTTTCTAAGATTGATTTGGCCTCAGGGTATCATCAGATCCCTATAGAGCCAAATGACATTAGAGAGACAGCATTCCGGACCAGGTACGGCCACTACGAGTTTGTGGTTATGCCATTCGGTCTGACCAATGCGCCTGCTGCATTCATGAAAATGATGAACAGCGTGTTCCGAGATTTCTTGGACGAATCAGTGATCATCTTCATTGATGATATCCTGATTTACTCCAAGGATGAGGAATCTCATCGGAAACACCTGAGAGCCGTGCTGGAACGATTACAGGAACACAAGCTCTATGCAAAACTCAGTAAATGCAGTTTTTGGCAGAAGAGCATTGGGTTTCTTGGCCACATTGTGTCCGGTGAGGGCGTCTTGGTGGATCCAGAGAAGATCAGGGCAATCAAGGATTGGCCTCGACCACGCAGTGCCACGGAAGTCAGAAGCTTCCTAGGGCTGGCAGGTTATTATAGAAAGTTTGTGAAAGGATTCGCAAGCTTGGCTCAGCCTATGACACGGTTGATCGGGAAGGACGTTAAGTTCACATGGTCTGAGGAGTGTGGGAAATGTTTTTCGGCGCTTAAGGACATGCTGACTAGCGCACCCATTCTGGTTCTTCCAAAGGCCGACCAACCCTATGTGGTTTATACGGACGCGTCCATAACAGGACTAGGTTGCGTATTAACCCAGCATGGGAAGGTCATCGCCTATGCGTCAAGGCAGTTGAGAAAACATGAGGGAAACTACCCCACCCATGACCTTGAAATGGCTGCGGTTGTGTTCGCCTTAAAGATTTAACGATCATACTTGTATGGTGCCAAGGTTCAGATACTTACGGACCATAAGAGTCTTAAGTATATATTCACCCAGCCTGAGTTAAACTTAAGGCAGAGAAGGTGGATGGAGTTTGTAGCTGATTACGATCTGGATATCACCTATCATCCGGGAAAGGCTAATCTGGTCGCAGATGCCTTGAGCCGGAGAAGGGCCGACTTATCAGCCGGACGAGAAGCGGATGACCTGGACGGTACGGTTCGTGCCCTACGGTTGAATGCATCGACCAAAGAGTCTGAACCACTCGGATTAGAGGCGGTCAATCAGGCCGACCTGCTTACCCGCATTCGGTTGGCTCAAGGTCAGGGCGAGAACCTAAACAAGGTTGCTCAGAATGATAGGACGGAGTACCAAACTGCAAAGGATGGTACCATCCTAGTAAACGGTCGGATCAGTGTTCCTAATCACCTAAAAAAGACTTTCTGACTAGGTTCCCTACCACGAGGAATAAAAAAGATGCGGTTTGGGTTGTGGTTGATCGCCTAACCAAATCAGCACACTTCCTGGCTATCAAAAAGTCGGATGGGGTAGATCAGATTGTACGTAAGTACATTGATGAGATCGTCCGACTACATGGTGTACCGGCAAGCATAGTATCAGATAGGGATTCGAGGTTCACATCTTACTTCTGGAAGGCTTTCCAAAAGGCTTTAGGAACAAGAGTGAACATGAGTACAGCCTATCACCCACAGATGGATGGACAGTCTGAACGTACGATCCAGACATTGGAAGTTATGTTGCGAGCATGTGTTCTAGACTGGGGTGATTCCTGGGAGAAACATCTACCTCTGGTAGAATTTGCTTACAACAATAGCTTCCATAGTAGTATTGGCATGTCGCCATACGAAGCTCTGTATGGGCGTCCATGCAGGACACCCTTATGCTGGACCCAAGTTGGGGAACGCAGCATGATTGGTCTGGAGATTGTCGAAGAGACAACCGAAAAGATCAAGTTCTTGAGGGACAAGATGAGACAGGCACAAGACCGCCAAAAGAACTATGCAGATCGAAGAAGGAAAGATCTCGAGTTCCAAGTAGGTGACTTGGTGTATCTCAAAATGATTACCTTCAAAGGACGAGTCCGGATCTCCGGAAGACGGAAGTTAGATCCAAGATACTTGGGGCCGTTCAAGGTCATTGAAAGAGTTGGGATGGTGGCCTATAAGTTGGACTTGCCGGCCAAGATGGACGCATTCCATAATGTGTTCCACGTCTCCCAACTTCGGAAATGTTTGACGGACCAAATCATCGCTCTTCCTGCCATTCCAGACGATCTTGGTAAGAACCTAAGCTTGGAAACAAGACCAGTTCGAATCATAAATAGGATGGAAAAAGCAACAAGGAAGAAGCCGGTCCAGATGGTCAAGGTCGTCTGGGACTGTAATGGTCAAGATATAATCACTTGGGAAACCGAAGCTAGAATGAAAGCAGAGTACCCAGAGTGGTTGGATCAGTTTGTTTCCGAGGAAGCATTCGATTCGGATTCGAGGACGAATCCATCCCAAGGGGGGGAGACTTGTCACTCCCCCAATCCTGAGTAGGATTGTTGGGACAGCCATGGTTCGAGGAAACGTGCAAGCCAGTCCTAGGACATCAAGGCAAGCATTCAATGGTCGAGAACTAAGGTTAAGGACATAAGGAAACTTAGACTTAACCTTATACAAGCTAAGAGACAGCTAGGACGAGGAAGACGGTAGCTGGACGAAGTGGACGAATAGCTCGGCCAGCTCAAGGAAGCTAGGTTCAGTTCACTCCAGCTCAGTCCCTACTAAGTCAGCTCCACTAGCTGGACTACTAGCTCACTCAGCTGAGGCAGCTGAGAGTCAGCTCATCTCAGCTAGATGGACTGTCCGGGCTTTAGGCCGATGTTCCGGGTCCGGGTCAGTGGCGGGCTGTGAGGTCCGGCCATGAGGCCATGGGCTGTTGGGTCTTAGGACAAGGCCATGGGCTAAGTCCAGGAGGCTTGGGGCGTGGGTTGGGCTTGTGGCCGACCCCAAACCCAATCAGAAAGGGCGAACGGATGCAAGTGGCCGAAAGGGGACAACCCTTGGCCGATGGTGCCCATTCGCTAGCAAGTCATGCCTGTTCGTGGGGCAAGACTTACCCCCTCGTTTTCTATAAATATGGGGGCTCTCTGGTCGATTTAATTATCCAATTCCAGAGTAAAATACTCAGAGAAACCGTAGAGAGAAAGAAAGAGAGAAAGAGAGAGTTCCGGCCAAGAGAAAGGCCGATTGTGGTGGTGTTGTGTTCCGGCGACTCTGATCATTTGAGAACTAACTCCGGTCAAGAATGGGAGATCAAGACAAGGAGAAGAGCATGGAGAACCCAGACGTGGCTCACAAGGTATGTGATCGGCCGTGGCTCCATCAGACCGAACGGACGGTCCATGCGACCGCACCGCGGCTCTGCTCGGTTCCTAAGTCCCATCCGGCTCTCCTTATCTGTTTCAATTCGTTTCTCTTCTCTTCTCTCTGGTTAAACACGAAAGGTTGTGTTGTTTGAGTCCAAGGGACACGTCCCTAGGCTTTGGCCGAACATAATCAAACCGCTAGCCTAGACACGGGTCGGTTAGTGGGATGATCCGATCGCACCAAGACTGGGCGGTTAGGACGAACGGTTGGGAATGTCCAAAAGGGCACGAGTTGTCAAGAGTCACGAGTGTCCAAGAGGCACGAATGGCCAAAGGGTACATGTTCCAAACGGTGTCTTTCGGGACAGGTGAGGACCGATCCTTATGGATCAGCCTATGGCTTCTCTAGTCAAGACAAGGTCACGGTTTGTCTAAGCCAAGGTAGAGTCGCAAGGTCTGACCGGTTGCTAAGCCTTCCGGATTAGGCTTGAGGCTTACTCGGCCGATTGGATCCAGGCCTAAGGCCGGATCAGGTAAGGGAGTCCGTTGGGCCATCGAGCCGGACTCCATTGGCCGGTCGCACCTAGATTCTATCCAGTTAGACGGATTGGTCTTTGGGGACGATCCGGATCTCGTCGTGTGTTCTGTTATCTATTTTGGACTATCTATCTGATTCTAAGTCAAGGGGTGGTTGGTTGAATGACTTAGGATACGGTAGGTAGGTTCATACGTTTTATGATTATGTTGACTGAGGTTTATCTAAGTTCTAGGAACCAAGCCAAGCATTGTAGAATCAATCCGTTCTATTCTCGGTTATGATTAATGCTTATCTGGTTGTGGTTTCAGGAACTAAGGATGGTTCTGGTCAAGCCAAGGAGCCGTGAAGGCTCGGTCAGTGAGAGGCTGTGTAACGTGTGGTTAGATGATACTAGGGATGAACTAGTGATTGTCTATGAGACTGTTAAGAAGTTGTATATTGAATCTCATGTTTCTAAGTAATACAAAGTTTATACATTGTTATTCCGCTGTGCAATCTGTTCCTTTGTTTATGAACCTCATATTCGAATATGACTTAGCAAATAAAAGACTTAAAATGGATCAAACAAGCAAAGAAATTAATAAGTAAGCATTCATATCCAGTTGGGTCAAGAGACCAGGAACGGGTCTTACACGAACAGTCGACGGAAAGGGTCAGCGTGCTGAGTCCAAGGACCAACATGATGATATGTGTACTGATGGATAGCCACAGACGTCCTGTGTGTGCAGACTGACACACACGGACAGCCATGGACGTCCTGTGTGTGCTAAAGGACACACACAGACGTCCTGTGTGTGCTGATGGACACCCACAGACGTTCTGTGTGTACTGAACAGACAGCCTACGTGGGCCAAAATCACCCGAACAGTCCACAGGAAGGGCCAACGTGCTGAGTCCAAGGACCAGCGTGCTGATATGCGTACTGATGGACAACCACGGACGTCCTGTGTGTGCTGACAGACACACACGGACACACACTGACACAAACAGAAAGCCACAGACGTCCTGTGTGTGCTGGCGGACACCCACAGACGTCCTGTGTGTACTGAACAGACAGCCGACGTGGGCCAAAATCACCCAAACAGTCCACGGGAAGGGCCAGCGTGTTGAGTCGAAGGACCAACGTGCTGATATGTGTACTGATGGACACGCATGGACGTCCTGTGTGTGCTGACAGACACACACGGACACACACGGACACAAACAGAAAGCCACAGACGTCCTGTGTGTGCTGGCGGACACCCACAGACGTCCTGTGTGTACTGAACAGACAGCCCACGTGGGCCAAAATCACCTGAACATTCCACAGGAAGGGTCAGCATGCTGAGTCCAAGGACCAACATGCAGATATGTGTACTGATGGACAGCCACAGAAGTCCTGTGTGTGCTGACGGACACACACGGACAGCCACAGAAGTCTTGTGTGTGCTGACGGACACCCACGGACGTCATGTGTGTGCTGACGGACACCCACAGACAGCCACGGACGTCCTGTGTGTGCTGACGGACACACACGGACATTCTGTGTGTGCTGACGGACACCCATAGACGTCCTGTGTGTACTTAACAGACAGCCCACGTGGGCCAAAATCACCCAAATAGTCCACGGGAAGGGTCAGCGTGCTGAGTCCAAGGACTAACGTGTTGGTATGTGTACTGATGGACAGCCACAGACGTCTTGTGTGTGCTGACGGTCACACACGGATGCACAAGGACAGCCAAGGACGTCTTGTGTGTGCTGACGGACACCCACGGACGTCATGTGTGTGCTGACGGACACCCACGGACGTCCTTTGTGTACTGAACAGACAGCCAACGTGGGCCAAAATCACCCAAACAGTCCACCGGAAGGGCCAGCGTGCTGAGTCCAAGGCCCAGCGTGCTGATATGTGCACTGATGGACAGACACAGACGTCCTGTGTATGCTGACGGACACACACGAACACAAACAGACAGCCACAGACGTCCTGTGTTTACTGAACAGACTGCCCACGTGGGCCAAAATCACCCAAACAGTCCACGGGAAGGGCCAGCGTGCTGAGTCCAAGGACCACTGTGCTGATATGTGTACTGACGGACAGCCATGGACGTCCTGTGTGTGCTGACGGACACACACGGACAGCCATGGACGTCCTGTGTATGCTAACGGACCCAAACGGACACATACGTACAGCCACGGATGTCTTGTGTGTGCTGACAGACACCCACGGACGTCCTGTGTGTACTTAACAGACAGCCCAGGTGGGCCAAAATCACCCAAACAGTCCACGGGAAGGGTCAGCGTGCTGAGTCCAAGGACTAACGTGCTGATATGTGTACTGATGGACAGCCACAGACGTCTTGTGCGTGCTGACGGACACACACGGTTACACACTGTAACACCCCGATCCGGCGACTAGGCCGTGGTCGAAGCCTTACGTCGCTCGGTCCACTTCCTGGCCGAACCTCTTAATTTTTGCCCTTAATTTATAATATCGCCTAAAGGTGAGGGCTAACTTAAACCTTAGCTAAAAACTTCCCTAGTCATTAATAGCATAGATCCTTTCAACAGATACGCAGCGGATTATTCTCTAATTAACCATTGGTCTAAAACCAATCTAACACTTGTCTGGTCGAATCACCTTAGCCTTGGCCAGTTTACTCAACTACCAATTAGCTTAAAGGTCAATCCTAAACCCAAACCAAGCCATACGATTCTGAGGTTCCATTCTCCTAAACCATTCTATCTAGATCTACATAAGTAAATGCTAGATCATACCTTTGCCACATCTATGGAGCTTATTAGCTCATCGGTCCTCCATTGACTTGAATTGCTCTTGCTTAACAGCTGGACCACGATCACTCAATGATCTTACTTAATGTCCTTATCTTGACTCTTGCATCAAACAACTCCCCTAGGTACTTAGTCATTCAACCAACCATCCCCACAGACATAAGTAACCTTTGAGAAGTCTTCGAAAAGATAAGGATATGTATTTGGCCTATCTTGGCTCAAGCACAATCCGAAATCCTTTTGCCTTATAGGCAATAGTACCAAGTCCATCTTCTGGACTGATAAATCTCATGAGATCCTAAGTCAATCAACCAACCATCCTCACATGACTTGGAACTGATGAGTCAACATCTGGCCTGACCGGCCTTGGGACTTAACCCAGACAACATATATGACTTGGTCATACCAACCGATGCATTCATTAATCAGGTTAGTACCGACACCTTGAACCATCATTCAGAGGTCAGGTCGTCCGTACTCAACTATGATCAGATCTTACACAGCCTTCCTTGAACTATCACACTTAGGCTCAGTATCTATGGTCTATGACACATAGTACTAGCCACACACTTCGTCATGACACTTAGCCAATCTCGAAGCTATCAACACCAAGGTTGATATCTAGAAGCATCAAATCAATACTCTTACTCCAGCAACGTGAATATCCATACTAGTGTTCGGCCATCAAACCATCGTCATGAAACATGATCCGACCACTAGACTTGATGAGCCATCGTCCACTTAGCATGTACTGATATAACCGGCCTTCCATTGCCATCATGTGGGTCTACGCCCTACATAAGGCATATGGCGCCTATCCTACTCACCAACCCAAAGTTGATTGTAAGATATCCCACTTAGCCTTTGCGGCTAGAACCATCCAACCATAGCTGGATCGTCCATAGTCTCGTCTAACCGTTTGGTTAGGATCTAGGTGCGATCGGCCAGTTATAAGTCCGGCCCAAAGGCTCACGGACCTTCTTACCTGATCCGACCCAAAGCCTGGATACATACCACAGAGTAAGGCCCAAGACCAAAACGGATTTCCTTGCAACCAATCAGACCTTGCGACACAACACTCCGGTTAAACTAACCGTCTGTCCGTTCGACTATGCAGCCGCGGACTGTCCACTTGGTTCGGCCTAAGCCTTGAACCAGTGGTACCGTTTGGAACTCACACCTTTTGGGAACTAGTACCCTTTGGACACACGTGCCTCTTGGCAACTCATGACCCTTGGCAACTCGCACCCATTCAGATGTTCCAACCATTCGACCTAACCGTCCGTAGGGACTGTCTGGTCCGTGTGTGTGTCCGGCCTATGGCCAAAGGACCACGCCTTAACCTACACAAGTCATGAACCATTGTGACTGTTCAGGGTAGGGTTGCAGCCGTTCAGAACAGAACAGAACCGCCCCTATCCAATCGGATCACCTGAGGCCAGTAAGATCATGCGCGCGCCTAACTCGTCGGTTATGGACCGCGACCGCATTACTCAACCAGAACCACGGTAATAACCAATCCCAACACATCAAGAAGGCCACGCCATAGTACAGGAGGAGTAGAAGAAGAAATAGATGAAAAGAATAAGAAGAATAGGACACAATCCAAACGCCCATGGCTAGACCGGTTCAGACTATCCGATTGTCTTAGCCGATGAGTCGGTGGTTACCCCACTGACCCTATCTGACTGAACCACGGGGTTGGAGTCCTTCTCCAGACCTTTCTCTATGCCTTGGGTATCCATAACCACACGGCCTCCTCTCCCCTAAACCGTCCTCCTTGCCGGAGATACTAAACCACCACAACCGAGCCTTTTCCGGCTTGGATCCTCGGTTCTCATTGGGGGATTCCTTTTGTTTAGGACGTGTGTCCTTTGTCTGAGACAGAATGAGACTGAATAATACTGAATGCCTTGATCTCTGGTCGTGCATCCTATATATAGGCAACCAAAGGTCATGTGTGAAGGGACACATCCTTTCGAAGCATCCTTTTGGGACAGATCTTGGGCATCGATTACAATCAACGGTCCAGATCGTACCTGTTCGGAAATGGAAGGTTCCAGACCTTATAGGCACGTACAACCCAAGTGCAGACTTGATACCCTAGCCCACGGCCTGTCCACAAGAGCCCAACGACTCATGGACCACATGGCCGGACCTCATGGCCCGCCACTGGCCCAGACCCGGACCATCGGCCTGAAACCCAAACAGTCCGTCGAGCTGAGATGAGCTGACTCCCAGCTGCCTCAGCTGAGTCAGCTAGTAGTCCAGCTGGTTGAGCTGACTTAACTTGGAACGAGCTAGGCTGAGCTTGACCGAGCTATGTCTAGCTGATCGAGCTTCCCGTAAGCATCGCCCAGCTTATGTACAGCTTGTTCTAGCTGACTTCTTTCTCTTATAAGGTTAAGTTTCAGCATCCTGACGTCCTTAACCTTCTATCTTGGCCATGGAACGCTTGCCTTAAGGTCCTAAGACCGGTTGGTTCGTTTCCTCGAACCATGGCCGTCCCGATGGTCCTTATCCAGGATCGCGGATGTTACAAGTCTCCCCCACTTGAAATGGATTCGTCCTCGAATCCGGTGGTGATTATATCTTGTCCCAAGACAAAATATTCCAACCGACTAATTCTACTCTTGATCAGGGAATAGAACAAGCTTGATTCAGATCCACCAATTGACCACTTCGATGATCAACTTCCTTTGACCATCGTTGTACAGGTCTCCCCCACTTAATAAGTATTTAACCACAAAAATCCTATCAAGTGGTCCTTTCTGGTTTTGCTGATGGCACCCTTACTTGTCTAACTCGACCACAGTCAAGAGTCCATCAAGCATCCATTCAAGTGATACTTGTAAATCCATCCAAAGACATTCTTTGTGTCACTGACCGAACTCTCCAGGTTGCGGTCCTTGTATCCAACAAGTCTGTGTCTTTCTTTTGAATATCGTCTTCTTTAGACTTTATTCTTTCGCTGATCGTAGTCCATGACAAGATCATAACCAGTCCCTAGGAACATGCTGCATACTCGAGCCTTAGTAGATTTGGACAATCCCCACACCACTCGATGTACGAGTCAAGTCCTCACGAACTTGTTCCAATCTTTAGGCTGCTCGTCCTACAACGAGTCCTAACAGATTGTTATGGTTCTTTTGTCCTTCATGGACAATAAGGTTCATGACCTCAGCCACAACGTACTGGATCATCCCCTTAACCAGCCACAACTTTTTCAGGCTTGGCCACATTGCGATTTTAGTCCCTCCAGACTAAAAACCCCTCAAACTTGACTTCTGTCCTTTACTGAACTCTGTCATAATTCGATCCGGGTCCATTTATGGACGTGATCGTATTCCAGTCCTGGTCCACTCAGGGACTCGACCGTTTCACCCTGACCATAGGTCCATCTCCTAATAGGTCGTGGCATGATCCTCATCCATTATTGGACTTGATCATTCTCAACCGTAGGTCAAACTCCGACTTGGTTGTACTACGACCATGGTCCTCTCTCGGACATGGTCACCTTTGGCTCTGCCATTGTAAGACCCTATCCCGGCCGCCTAGGCCGCGGTCGATGCCTCACGTCGCTCGGTCCACTTCCTGGCCGAACCTCTTAATTTTTGCCCTTTATATATAATATCGCCTAAAGGCGAGGGCTAACTTTGATCTTAGCTATAGACTTCCCTAGTCATTAATAGCCTAGATCCTTTCAACAGATACGCAGCGGATTATTCTCTAATTAACCATTGGTCTAAAACCAATCTAACACTTGTCTTGTCGAAGCACCTTAGCCTTGGTCAGTTTACTCAACTACCAATTAGCTTAAAGGTCAATCCTAAACCCATACCAAGCCATACGATTCTGAGGTTCCATTCCCCTAAACCATTCTATCTAGATCTACATAAGTAAATGCTAGATCATACCTTTGCCACATCTATGGAGCTTATTAGCTCATCGGTCCTCCATTGACTCGAATCGCTCTTGCTTAACAGCTGGACCATGATCACCCAATGATCTTACTTAAGGTCCTTATCTTGACTCTTGCATCAAACAGCTCCCCTAGGTACTTAGTCATTCAACCAACCATCCCCACAGACATAAATAACCTCTGAGAAGTCTTCAAAAGGATAAGGATATGTATTTGGCCTATCCCGGCTCAAGCACAATCCGAAATCCTTTTGCCTTATAGGCAATAGTACCAAGTCCATCTTCTGGACTGACAAAGCTCATGATATCCTAAGTCAATCAACCAACCGTACTCACATGGCTTGGAACTGATGAGTCATCATCTTGTCTGACCGGCCTTGGGACTTAACCCAGACAACAGATATGACTTGTTCATACCAACCGATGCATTCATTAATCAGGTTAGTACTGACACCTTAGACCATCATCCAGAGGTCAGGTCGTCCATACTCAACCAAAATCAGATCTTACATGGCCTTCCTTGAACAATCACACTTAGGCTCAGTATCTATGGTCTACGACACATAATACTAGCCACACACTTCGTCATGACTCTTAGCCAATCTCGAAGCTATCAACACCAAGGTTGATATCTAGAAGCATCACATCAATACTCTTACTCCAGCAACGTGACTATTCATACTAGTGTTCGGCCATCGAACCATCGTCTTGAAACATGATCCGACCACTAGACTTGATAAGCCATCATCCACTTAGCATGTACGGATATAACCGGCCTTCCATTGCCATCATGTAGGTCTACTCCCTACATAAGACATATGGCGCCCATCCTACTCACCAACCCAAAGTTGATTGTAAGATATCCCATTTAGCCTTTGCGGCCAGAACCATCCAACCATAGCCAGATCGTCCATAGTCCCGTCTAACCGTCTGGTTAAGATATAGGTGCGATCGACCAGTTATAAGTCCGGCCCAAAGGCTCACGGACCTTCTTACCTGATCCGACCCAAAGCCTGGATCCATACCACAGAGTAAGGCCCAAGACCAAACCGGATTGCCTTGCAACCAATCAGACCTTGCGACACAACACTCCGGTTAAACTAACCATCCGTCCGTTCGACTATGCAGCCGCGGACTGTCCACTTGGTTCGGCCTAAGCCTTGAACCAATGGCACCGTTTGGAACTCACACCCTTTGGGAACTAGTACCCTTTGGACACTCGTGCCTCTTGACAACTCATGATCCTTGGCATCTCGCACCCGTTCAGAAGCTCCAACCGTTCGACCTAACCGTCCGTATGGACTGTCTGGTCAGTGCGTGTGTCCGCCCTATGGCCAAAGGACCACGCCTTAACCTACACAAGTCATGAACCATTGTGAATGTTCAGGGAAGGGTTGTAACCGTTCAGAACAGAACAGAACCGCCCCTATCCAATCGGATCACCTGAGGCCGGTTTAGACCATGCGCGCGCCTAACTCGACGGTTATGGACCGCGACCGCATTACTCAATCAGAACCACAGTAATAACCAATCCCAACACATCAACAAGTCCACGCCAATGTACAGAAGGAGTAGAAGAAGAACTAGATGAAAAGAATAAGAAGAATGGGACACAATCCAAACGCCCATGGCTAGACCGGTTCGGACTGTCCTTTGGTCTTAGCCAATGAGTCGGTGGTTACCCCACTGCCCTGTTGGATTGAACCACGGCTTTGGAGTCCTTCTCCAGACCTTTCTATATGCCTTGGGTATTCATAACCACACGGCCTCCTCTCTCCTAAACCGTTCTCCTTGCCGGAGATACTAAACCACCACGACCGGCCCTTTTCTGGCCGATCTCTTGGCCGGGACTCTCTCTCTCTCTCTCTCCGTTTTTCTATGAGCATTTTACTCTGGAATTGGATAATGAAATCAACAGGAGAGCCCCCATATTTATAGAAAACGAGGGGGTAAGTCTTGCCCCACGAACAGGCACGACTTGCTAGCGAATGGGCACCATCGGCCAAGGGTTGTCCCCTTTCGGCCACTTGCATCCCTTCCCCCTTTCTGATTGGATTTGGGGTCGGTAACAAGCCCAACCCACGCCCCAGGCCTCCTGTACTTAGCCCACGGCCTTGTCCATAGACCCAACAGCCCATGGCCTCATGGCCGGACCTCACAGCCCGCCACTGACCCGGACCCGGACCATCGGCCTAAAACCCGAACAGTCCGTCTAGCTGAGATGAGCTGACTCCCAGCTGCCTCAGCTGAGTAAGCTAGTAGTCCAGCTAGTGGAGCTGACTTAGTAGTGGCTGAGCTGGAGTGAACTAAACCTAGCTTCATTGAGCTGGCCGAGCTACTCGTCTACTTCCTCCAGTTACCATCTTACTCGTCCTAGCTGTGTCTTAGAGCAACATTAACGGGGTATGATAGAGGAAGTCGTTAGGCTTTATATGATTTTATTTAAATAAAAATTGTATAATTTCGCTGGGACGGACGCGGTTTGTCGTTGGCTAACATATTTTTTTTTTGTCCTTAGGTGATACGTGTCGGCAATGGAATGGTGGAAGCGTTTTGGTTTGAGAAATGATTCACGTGTTGCCCTTTGGGCCTTGTCTCTTTGAAAGAGAGAGAGAGAGTTGAAGATCGATGGCGGAAGGCACGATGATCCCCAGCAACTGAAGAAGGGAAGCCATAGCTTCAGGCAGAGGCTACTTCTCTGAACCCTTTCTTCGACGCCTATCATCAGGCAGAGGCTGAATCCTAGACTCCAACATCACGAGATGTCTCTCCTCCGCCTCTTCGAGACTGTCTCCGATGACTGCATCACACTTGCCCTCATCCAGGTTAAAACTTTTGATCCTTGCTCCTCACTTTTCTTATAGTTTATCGATCTGGGCTTGCTACATTACTTACGATTTCTGGGTTTCACTAATGCAACTCAAATTAAATTGACTGATGTTACTGATCCCATGGTCAATGAGAAGGTTGCTGATCGGGTGAGCATTGAACTTGAACTCATTTGCATTTTTTGGTTTTGTAAAGATGTGGTCAGACTTTGTAATTGGGGTTTCTCTGTGTTGTGGGATTTATCAGGTAGGAGAGGATTTAGAAGGAGTTACCCATAAAGTTTACTTTGATATTCAGATCAATGGTTGACCTGAATGAGTTACCCACAAAGTTTACTTTGTCCCCTCTTCTTCATTGGGCTTGTAAGCTCTGTGTTTTTCCCAATTTGGTTTTAGCTTAATCAGTTCATATTTATTTTGCTATGTTACTGGGTGAAATGGTAGGAGAATGAGCTCCCGAGAGAATCCGACAGACACTTGACAACTAGTTCCTGTTCTTTTTTTCTTGCTTATAACGTTTCTCTTGCCAAACCACAATTTGTTTTCTTCTTATATATGTGCAAGTTGTAATACTTTCTTCTGGGTTCTTGTTGCTTGATTCTTGCAGGCGTAGAGGGAAAGATTGTGGTTGAGCTGATTTTGCTGGGCAAATCTGGATGCAGGGGCAAACATTATCTGATTTTTTCTTAATTGTTCTGTTCTTTTTTTTTGGTTTCGGGTATGTGGATTTGATTTTGTGATCGTTGTTCTGATTGTGCAAGGAGGAGTCTCTTGCACATAGAACATAGAAACTACCTTTTTATATAGTTTGTAATCAAAGATTTACTCTACTTATTTGTGCTTCACGTTTCATTGTTGAGATTATCTTGTTCCCTGTCAAAACATGTTTAGCATAACAAGTTCACCTTCTCTCGTTCTCTCCAAACAAAAGAAACAAACACATTTTGATCAAACGTTTGTCTCATATTCTATCCATCCCACCAAACAAAAGAAGCAAACACATTTTGATCAAACGTTTGTCTCAAATAAATATTATAAAATATGCTAAGGACTTTTTTTGTCCTACCAATAATCAACAAAATTAAAAAAGTCCTTATGCATTTGTCCCTAACTAAAAAATAATACTAATTTATTCTAAGGACAAAATTTTGTAGAACCAATAATGTTGCCCTTAGCTCTTATAAAGTTAAGTCTAAGTTTCCTTATGTCCTTAACCTTCTTTCTTGACCATGGAACGCTTGCCTTGATGTCCTAAGACTGGCTGGTACGTTTCCTCGAACCATGGCTGTCCCGACAATCCTTTCCAGGATTGGGGGCGTGACAAGTCTCCCCCACTTGTAATGGATTCGTCCTCGAATCCGGTGATGATTATACCTTGTCCCAAGACAAAATATTCCAACCGAACTTATTCTAGTCTTGATCAGAGAGTAGAACAAGCTTGATTCAAAACCACCAAATGACCACTTTGATGTACCAATCAAGTCCTCACGAACTTGTTCCAATCTTTAGGCTGCTCGTCCTACAACAAGTCCTAACAGATTGTTATGGTTCTTTTGTACTTCATGGACAATAAGGTTCATGACCTCAGCCACAAGTAGTGGATCATCCCCTTAACCGGCCACAACCTTTTCAGGCTTGGCCACATTGCGATCTTAGTCCCTCCAGACTAAAAACGCCTCAGACTTGACTTTTGTCCTTCACTGGACTTTGTCATAATTCGATCCTGGTCCATTTACGGACGTGATCGTATTCCGGTCCTGGTCCACTCAGGGACTTGACCGTTTCACCCCGACCATAGGTCATCCTCCGAATAGGTCGTGGCCTGATCTTCATCCATTACTGGACTTGATCATTCTCAACCGTAGGTCAAACTCCGACTTGGTTGTAATGCGACCATGGTCCCCTCTTGGACATGGTCAACTTCGGCTCTGCCATCTCGGCCGGAGCCAAAGAAACAGACGCTAGGACAGCGGAACTGTCCCTGGTTCCAGTTCAATCATAAATGGATCGGACCTATCAGGGGGGACACCCTGTAGCGAACAGAACACATCTTGGAACTCGGACACCAACGAATCCTCAGAAAGGTCTTTCAGACAGACAGAACTGCCAGGCTCTGTACTTGTAATTGTAGCCAAAAAGGACTGACAACCCTGTTCCAACATCCGAATCGCTCGAACTGCTGAAACCACTACTTTCTCTTGAGCCGGACACAGACATTGGTACTGGATCGGATGAAGCCCAGTCTCCAATTGCACACGACCTCTATGGCAATCGAGAGTGGCCCGATACTTTCCCAACCAGCCCATACCTAGGATCATCTCGTGATTCTTTAGGTGGACACATACCAGATTCACAGGGAAGACCTTTCCCTGGATCTGCACTGGGATATTCGACATGAGACCTAGTGAGTTCCTGGCTTGCCCACCGACTGCCCTCACTATCCCAAAATTATCACCAGCGTACAGACAGAACAGACCCTTTCCGACCAGTCCCTGACTCACAAAACCTATGCGTAGCCCCTGCGTCGGAAAGTACGTGGGTTTTTACACCACCAATCATGAGGGCTCCTATCAGAGACCCCCATCAGAATCCCCTAGACCATTCTAGGTTCCAGACCAAGCATTACTACTTGAATGTAATAAGATAAATTTAGAGATTGCCAGAGATCGAATCAAAAGATCCGGAAGTTCCGTCATCTCGTGACAGTTCATACACCCTTGGTGTTGTGGTTGGTTTGCCTTGGGATGCCTTGCATGTGTCTCCACGGCCCTTCCCCTGACTTCCTTGCAGCTTGGGACACTCCGATTGGAAATGTCCTTGCTGGCCACAATGGAAACAAGTCATCTGGCCGCTTCTACCAGACTGGTTCAGTCGAGGACAGTTTTGAACCACATGGTCCATGCTGTCACAACAAACACAAGCCCCCTTGGCCTTCCAGCACTCACCGTTATGGTTCCGTCCACATTTGGAACACGCAGGTTGGCAACCAGAGGTCTCACCTCTGTACACCTGGTCCCATTTTCTCTCTTTATCATTAGTCTTGCCCGATGGGCCAGACTGTGGCTTAGCCTTAAGCTTAGCTTCTTCAGCCAAGTTAGACTCCAACAAAGCCACCCGTTCCACTTCCAGTGGGTACCTAGATGAGTAGGATTTCGGTTTAATCACATATTTGTAAAACATCCCATACCATTCTCCAAAGCGTCTTACTATTGCGAATGCTGACACCATTCACAACAGCAATTATAATATACCTCAATCCCCATCATACTAAGATACTTTAACATCATGTTCTTCCAATGATTGGAACGAACACCCTGAGTTTCCTCAATTGTTTCTTTGGACGGATTCAGATTGGAATTGATTCATTCCATCTGACTCGATCAATGGAAACCTATCTTGACTTATACCGAGTCCTAACTGATCCATCTGATCAGAAGTCCACTCGTGTACTGGTCATATAGTGTCTCCCTTGAGTCAGATTTTAATATTGCATATGCTTTACTTATTATGAACGGCCATCAAGGGATAACACTTAACTTCAGTAGAATGCTGCACGTTTATTTCAACCTAAGCCACTCTCTGGTCCATGTTACTTCCCTTGTTTAGGTCATCTATAAACAAGTCTTGCATTGCTTCCATCCCTTCCAACCCGTCTATTACTTCTACATACTAGATCGACCAACCTTTCGGTTTTTAGGTTCTTGCCCTTGGAGAATGTATCTTGGCTAAGCCGGTTCATCTTAGAATTCCCACATTCACAAACATGATACCCTAGCTTACCTCAACTCTTTCTTGGCTCACCCCAACTAAGGTTTCATAGTCCTCATAGTTTTTGGAAATAATTTCGGTTTGGAACTCAATATCTTAGAGCGTTGTCCTAAACAGGATCAAGCATGCTCTGATACCAACTTGTAAGACCCGATCCCGGCCGCCTAGGCCGCGGTCGATGCCTCACGTCGCTCGGTCCACTTCCTGGCCGAAGCTCTTAATTTTTGCCCTTTATTTATAATATCGCCTAAAGGCGAGGGCTAACTTAGATCTTAACTATAGACTTCCCTAGTCATTAATAGCCTAGATCCTTTCAACAGATACGCAGCGGATTATTCTCTAATTAACCATTGGTCTAAAACCAATCTAACACTTGTCTGGTCGAAGCACGTTAGCCTTGGTCAGTTTACTCAACTACCAATTAGCTTAAAGGTCAATCCTAAACCCATACCAAGCCATACGATTCTGAGGTTCCATTCCCCTAAACCATTCTATTTAGATCTACATAAGTAAATGCTAGATCATACCTTTGCCACATCTATGGAGCTTATTAGCTCATCGGTCCTCCATTGACTCGAATCGCTCTTGCTTAACAGCTGGACCATGATCACCCTATGATCTTACTTAAGGTCCTTATCTTGACTCCTGCATCAAACAGCTCCCCTAGGTACTTAGTCATTCAACCAACCATGCCCACTGACATAAGTAACCTCTGAGAAGTCTTCGAAAGGATAAGGATATGTATTTGGCCTATCTCGGCTCAAGCACAATCCGAAATCCTTTTGCCTTATAGGCAATAGTACCAAGTCCATCTTGTGGACTGACAAAGCTCATGAGATCCTAAGTCAATCAACCAACCATCCTCACATGGCTTGGAACTGATGAGTCATCATCTTGCCTGACCGGCCTTGGGAGTTAACCTAGACAACAGATATGAATTGTTCATACCAACCGATGCATTCATTAATCAGGTTAGTACTGACACCTTAGACTATCATCCAGAGGTCAGGCCGTCCATACTCAGCCATAATCAGATCTTACACGGCCTTCCTTGAACAATCACACTTAGGCTCAGTATCTATGGTCTACGACACATAATACTAGCCACACACTTCGTCATGACTCTTAGCCAATCTCGAAGCTATCAACACCAAGGTTGATATCTAGAAGCATCACATAAATACTCTTACTCCAGCAACGTGACTATCCATACTAGTTTTCGGCCATCGAACCATCGTCATGAAACATGATCTGACCACTAGACTTGATAAGCCATCATCCACTTAGCATGTACTGATATAACCGGCCTTCCATTGCCATCATGTAGGTCTACTCCCTACATAAGACATATGGCGCCTATCCTACTCACCAACCCAAAGTTGATTGTAAGATATCCCATTTAGCCTTTGCAGACAGAACCATCCAACCATAGCCGAATCGTCCATAGTCCCGTCTAACCGTCTGGTTAAGATCTAGGTGCGATCGACCAGTTATAAGTCCGGCCCAAAGGCTCATGGACCTTCTTACCTGATCCGACCCAAAGCCTGGATCCATACCACAGAGTAAGGCCCAATACCAAACCGGATTGCCTTGCAACCAATCAGACCTTGCGACACAACACTCCGGTTAAACTAACCGTCCGTCCGTTCGACTATGCAGCCGTGGACTGTCCACTTGGTTCGGCCTAAGCCTTGAACCAATGGCACCGTTTGGAACTCACACCCTTTGGGAACTAGTACCCTTTGGACACTCGTGCCTCTTGACAACTCATGACCTTTGGCATCTCACACCCGTTCAGATGCTCCAACCGGTCGACCTAACCGTCCGTATGGACTGTCTGGTCCGTGCGTGTGTCCGGCCTATGGCCAAAGGACCACGCCTTAACCTACACAAGTCATGAACCATTGTGACTGTTCAGGGAAGGGTTGCAACCGTTCAGAACAGAACAGAACGGCCCCTATCCAATCGGATCACCTGAGGCCGGTTTAGACCATGCGCGCGCCTAACTCGACGGTTATGGACCGCGACCGCATTACTCAACCAGACCCACAGTTATAACCAATCCCAACACATCAACAAGGCCACGCCAATGTACAGAAGGAGTAGAAGAAGAACTAGATGAAAATAATAAGAAGAATGGGACACAATCCAAACGCCCATGGCTAGACCGGTTCGGACTGTCAGATGGTCTTAGCCAATGAGTCGGTGGTTACCCCACTGACCCTATCTGACTGAACCACGGGGTTGGAGTCCTTCTCCAGACCTTTCTCTATGCCTTGGGTATCCATAACCACACGGCCTCCTCTCTCCTAAACCGTTCTCCTTGCCGGAGATACTAAACCACCACAACCGAGCCTTTTCCGGCTTGGATCCTCGGTTCTCATTGAGGGATCCCTTTGTTTAGCACGTGTGTCCTTTGTCTCAGACAGAATGAGACTGAATAATACTGAATGCCTTGATCTCTTGTCGTGCATCCTATATATAGGCAACCAAAGGTCATGTGTTAAGGGACACATCCCTTCGAAGCATCCTTTTGGGACAGATCTTGGGCATCGATTACAATCAACGGTTGAGATCGTACCTGTTCGGAAATGGAAGGTTCCAGACCTTATAGGCACGTACAACCCAAGCCCAGGCTTGATACCCAAGCCCACGGGCTATCCACAAGAGCCCAACGACTCATGGACCTCATGGCCCGCCACTGACCCAGACCCGGACCATCGGCCCGAAACCCAAACAGTCCGTCGAGCTGAGATGAGCTGACTCCCAGCTGCCTCAGCTGAGTGAGCTAGTAGTCCAGCTGGTTGAGCTGACTTAACTTGGAACGAGCTAGGCTGAGCTTGACCGAGCTATGTCTAGCTGATCGAGCTTCCCGTAAGCATCGCCCAGCTTATGTACAGCTTTTTCTAGCTGACTTCTTTCTCTTATAAGGGTAAGTCTCAGCATCCTGACGTCCTTAACCTTCTATCTTGGACATGGAACACTTGCCTTAAGGTCTTAAGACCGGCTGGTTCGTTTCCTCGAACCATGGCCGTCCCGACGGTCCTTATCCAGGATCGCGGATGTTACACACACGGACAGTAAAGGACGTCATGTGTGTGCTGACGGACACCCACGGACGTCATGTGTGTGCTGACGGACACCCACGGACGTCCTGTGTGTACTGAACAGAAAGCCCACGTGGGCCAAAATCACCCGAACAGTCCACGGGAAGGGCCAGCGTGCTGAGTCCAAGGACCAGCGTGCTGATATGTGCACTGATGGACAGCCACGGGCGTCCTGTGTATGCTGACGGACACACACGGACACACACAGACAGCCACGGACACCCATGGACGTCCTGTGTGTACTGAACAGACTGCCCAAGAGGGCCAAAATCACCCAAACAGTCCACGGGAAGGGCCAGCGTGCTGAGTCCAAGGACCAACGTGCTGATATGTGTACTGATGGACAGCCACAGACGTCCTGTGTGTACTGACGGACACAGACGGACATGCACAGACACACACGTACAGCCACAGACGTCTTGTGTGTGCTGGCGGACACCAACGGACGTCCTGTGTGTACTGAACAGACAGCCCACGTGGGCCAAAATCACCCGAACAGTCCACGGGAAGGGTCAGCGTGCTGAGTCCAAGGACCAATGTGCTGATATGTGTACTGACGGACAGCCACAGACGTCCTGTGTGTGCTGACGGACACACACGGACAGCCATGGACGTCCTGTGTGTGCTGAAGGACACACAGACGTCCTGTGTGTGCTGACGGACACCCACGGACGTTCTGTGTGTACTGAACAGACAGCCTACGTGGTCCAAAATCACCCGAACAGTCAACAGGAAGGGCCAACGTGCTGAGTTCAAGGACTAGCGTGCTGATATGTGTACTGATGGACAACCACGGACGTCCTGTGTGTGCTAACAGACACACACGGACAGCGACAAACAGCCATGGACAGCCACGGACGTCCACGGACAGCCACAGACAGCCACGGACGTCCTGTGTGTGCTGGCGGACACCCATGGACGTCCTGTGTGTACTGAACAGACAGCCGACGTGGACCAAAATCACCCAAACAGTCCACGGGAAGGGCCAGCGTGTTGAGTGGAAGGACCAACGTGCTGATATGTGTACTGATGGACAGCCACGGACGTCCTGTGTGTGCTGACAGACACACACGGACACAAACAGACAGCCACAGACGTCTTGTGTGTGCTGGCGGACACCCACAGACGTCCTGTGTGTACTGAACAGACAGCCCACGTGGGCTAAAATCACCCGAACAGTGCACAGGAAGGGTCAGCGTGCTGAGTCCAAGGACCAACATGCAGATATAAGTACTGATGGACAGCCACAGACGTCCTGTGGGTGCTCACGGACACCCACGGACGTCCTGTGTGTGCTGACGGACACCCACGGAGAGCCACAGACGTCCTGTGTGTGCTGACGGACACACACGGACATCTTGTGTGTGCTGACGGACACCCACAGACGTCCTGTGTGTACTTAACAGAAAGGCCACATGGGCCAAAATCACCCAAACAGTCCACGGAAGGGTCAGCGTGCTGAGTCCAAGGACTAACGTGCTGATATTTGTATGATGGACAGCCATAGACGTCCTATGTGTGCTGACGGACACACACGGACACACACGGACACACAAGGACAGCCAAGGACGTCTTGTGTGTGCTGACGGACACCCACGGACGTCATGTGTGTGCTGACGGACACCGACGGATGTCCTGTGTGTACTGAACAGATAGCCCACGTGGGCCAAAATCACCCGAACAGTCCACGGGAAGGGCCAGCGTGCTGATATGTGCACTGATGGACAGCCACAGACGTCCTGTGTATGCTGACGGACACACATGGACACACACAGACAGCCACATACACCCACGGACGTCCTGTGTGTACTGAACAGACTGCCCACATGGTCCAAAATCACCCAAACAGTCCACGGGAAGGGCCAGCATGCTGAGTCCAAGGACCAACACGCTGATATGTGTACTGATGGACAGCCACGGACGTTATGTGTGTGCTGACGGACACAGACGGACACGCACAGACACACACGTACAGCCACGGATGTCCTGTGTGTACTGAACAGACAGCCCAAGTGGGCCAAAATCACCAGAACAGTCCACGGGAAGGGTCAGCGTGCTGAGTCCAAGGACCAACATGCTGATATGTGTACTGACGGACAGCCACGGACGTCATGTGTGTGCTGACGGACACACACGGACAGCCATGGACGTCCTGTGTGTGCTGACGGACACACACGTACAGCCACGGACGTCTTGTGTGTGCTGACGGACACCCACGGACGTCCTGTGTGTACTGAACAGACAGCCCACGTGGGCCAAAATCACCCAAACAGTCCACGGCAAGGGCCAGCGTGTTGAGTCCAAGGACCAACATGCTGATATGAGTACTGATGGACAGCCACGGACGTCTTGTGTGTGCTGACGGACACAGACGGACACACACAGAGACAAACAGACAGCCACTGACGTCCTGTGTGTGCTGGCGGACACCCACGGACGTCCTTTGTGTACTGAACAGACAGCCCACGTGGGCCAAAATCACCCGAACAGTCCACAGGAAGGGTCAGCGTGCTGAGTCCAGGACCAACATGCAGATATGTGTACTGATGGACAGCCACAGACGTCCTGTGTGTGCTGACGGACACCCACGGACAGCCACAGACGTCCTTTGTGTGCTGACGGACACACACGGACGTCCTGTGTGTACTTAACAGACAGCCCACGTGGGCCAAAATCACCCAAACAGTCCACGGGAAGGGTCAGCATGCTGAGTCCAAGGTCCAGCACAGACGTCTTGTGTGTGCTGACGGACACACACGGACACACACGAACAGCCAAGGACGTCTTGTGTGTGCTGACGGACACCCACGGATGTCATGTTGTGCTGCCAGACACCCACGGACGTCATGTGTGTACTGAACAGACAGCCCACGTGGGCCAAAATCACCCGAACAGTCCACGGGAAGGGCCAGCGTGCTGAGTCCAAGGACCAGGGTGCTGATATGTGCACTGATGGACAGCCACTGACGTCCTATGTATGCTGACGGACACACACGGACACACACAGACAGCCACGGACACCCACGGACGTCCTGTGTGTACTGAACAGACTGCCCACGTGGGCCAAAATCATCCAAACAGTCCATGGGAAGGGCCAGCGTGCTGAGTCCAAGGACCAACGTGTTGATATGTGTACTGATGGACAGCCACAGACGCTCCTGTGTGTGCTGACGGACACAGAGACGGACACGCACAGACACACACGTACAGCCACGGACGTCCTGTGTGTGCTGGCGGACACCAACAGACGTTCTGTGTGTACTGAATAGACAGCCCAAGTGGGCCAAAATCAACAGAACAGTCCACGGGAAGGGTCAGCGTGCTGATCCAAGGACAAACATGCTGATATGTGTACTGACGGACAGCCACGGACGTCATGTGTGTGCTGACGGACACACACGGACTGCCATGGACATGGACGTCCTGTGTGTGCCTGACGGACACACACGTACAGCCACAACGTCTTGTGTGTGCTGACGGACACCCACGGACGTCCTGTGTGTACGAACAGACAGCCCACGTGGGCCAAAATCACCCAACAGTCCACGGCAAGGGCCAGCGTGTTGAGTCCAAGGACCAACATGCTGATATGAGTACTGATGGACAGCCACAGACGTCTTGTGTGTGCTGACGGACACAGACGGACACACACACAGAAGGACAAACAGACAGCCACGGACGTCCTGTGTGTGCTGGCGGACACCCACGGACGTCCTGTGTGTACTGAACAGACAGCCCATGTGGGCAAAAATCAACCCGAACAGTCCACAGGAAGGGTCAGCGTGCTGAGTCCAAGGACCAACATGCAGATATGTGTACTGATGGACAGCCACAGACGTCCTGTGTGTGCTGGCGG
>NW_022610903.1:0-11114 GCF_000309985.2 Brassica rapa
GCCTTGATAACTCTTGTCTTAGAACTTTTTTCGTTTTGGTTTTATTCAGAGGAATAAAGAAACTTTGATGTTTATTTATTCTTATGATGAAAAGAAATTTTTACCCTCAGAGACACATGTTGTCTTATTAATATCACTCAGAGACACAATATGATACAGCACACTTTCTCTATGCAGAGTTTACTAATATAACCCTCAACCAGACCAGAGACATCTAGTTAACCACTCAATGAGACCAATCTAATTAACCAAAACGAGACCAAACCGATACTTACCTTTTACTTTTTACAAACCATCCGTTTACTTTATCTTCTTCCATTTTCACGGTTCTTGTAAAAACAACTCACTCTCGACGAACCCTAATCCTTTTTCTCCCGATGAACCCGATGAACCCGATGAACCCTAATCTTGTCTTTTTTTCTTTCTGATTATCTCCCCCGAAATTCTCTACCCATAAGTTCGCAGAATCATCGTCTCGCCTCCGGTTTCTCGATCCAGAAGTTCGTCGCTTCGATTTCGCAGAATCATCGTCTCGCCTCAGGTTTCTCGACCCAGAAGTTCTTGATACTTGCCGTGCAACCGCTTCATCGAACAACTCCAAATGGAAGGTTAGATCCATTATTTCACTTTCTTTTTGATTCCGTCGGAGACAGCAAACCCTTAAATTTTAATTTTTTTTTTAAATTGCAGATAACGCGTGTGATTCCCGTCTCCCCGAGAGGCTTTTCGCCACTGACAGATTCCCCCGTCATCGTCTGAATATCTACTCTAGGCCGAACATTCTAGCTTTCGTTCGCCACGCCCTTCGCGGTTCTGAAGTGTTTGCAAAGATTAGGGAATCTTCCTTCGGAAAGCTTTTCGATCTCCCAACTCGTCAGTGCCCAGTTTCCTGTAAGCTGATACACAGCCTTCTCTCTCGTCAGTTACGCTGCAACCAAGAACACACGCTATGGTCTGTGTTTGGTAAAGACCCTCTTAGATTCAGCCTCGAAGAGTTTGAGACCATTACCGGCCTTAATTGTGGCTCCTTTCCCGACGGGTACGAAGCACCTGACCACAACCGAAAGGATGCAAACAAGCAGAAGGGCGCACACAAAGATCCGTTGTGGCAGAAGATAGTAGGCAAGTACGACAATATCACCATTGCAGACTTAGCTGAGGAGCTTGAGCACGACCACCAAATGGATGAGTGGAGGAGAATCCGGCTTGCTCTCATCATCATACTCGATGGAGTCTTGATCGCCTCCCAACAGATTCACCGCCCTACGCTGAGGTACGTTCAGATGCTGGATGATGTAGATGCTTTCCTCGAATTCCCTTGGGGGCGCGAATCTTTCCTACACACTGTGCGTTGCATGAAACCGCCTAAGTTCGAGAAAGGCAACCCCGTAGACAGCCCAGTTGATATGCTTGTTCTGAAGCTCAAACAAGAAACATTTCGTCTCACCGGCTTCCCTCTAGCATTGCAGTTACTCGCTTTCAGAGCCATACCCATGTTGCTCTCTAAGATCCCTGCTCCCTTTAACGACCAGACAATAATGGACCTTACCGAGCCTAATCTACCTAACCATCCATCCATTGATCTAGACGCAGTTCTAGAAGTAGAAGCTAACTCCTCTGTAAGTTTATAGCTCCTCAAGCGCCATTTGTTTGCCTTTCTTTGCTGACTGACAACGATAACTTTGTGTGTTCTGTCTCATGCAGCTGCGGGTGACACCACTTATACCGCTAGTCAGGGGACCGCATCCTGGATGGGGGGTATGGCCAAACGAAAAGACAGATGATAAGGTGA
Source organism: Brassica rapa (assembly GCF_000309985.2). Classification (NCBI taxonomy): domain Eukaryota; kingdom Viridiplantae; phylum Streptophyta; class Magnoliopsida; order Brassicales; family Brassicaceae; genus Brassica; species Brassica rapa. Next base: position 1,793 of record NW_022610903.1, read on the forward strand.
CATACATGGAGCAGCTGATAGCCAACAACCACTGTTTTTCTAAAGCTATGTGGCCCGGAGGAGATTGCTCGGAGCCTGTTTTCACGTTTACTCCAATACCTGAAAAACCCGTCCACAAGAAACACACTGTTCCGAGGAAAAGGATGGAGTCCACGATCAAACCTCACAAAGCGGGGAAAGAAACTTCAGTACCTTCAGAAAATAGGCGCAGCACCCGCTTGCAAGCATCCTCCACTCCAACCCCCGCCCCCTCCACCGAGTTGTTAGAAGCTAGAATCTCTACTTTGGAAGCCAATGCCACCCTGATGGTAGCCAGAATAACCGGGTTGGAAGCCACAGTTGCGAAGTTGGGAGCATCCAACGAGCGTCTTAAACAAAAGCTACACTGGCAACTTAAAAGGAGCAGAGCCACTTCTTTATTACCACAGTTTGTTGTCACGCATCGTCGCAGGAGCGCACCTCATCGACCACAGTCTAATGATCTCCAAGGTGATGATCATCATGATTCCCCCAACTCTAAGAGGCGTAAGACCAACCAGGTAACCCATTTTACTTGCATAACAACATACATAACCATTACAACAACCCCGTTCTCAATAATCACCTATCAGGTAACCCATTTCATTTGATTAACAGGTCTCTGATGGCATTTTGGGTTCTGGATCACCTATTCTGAGTCAATACCGTGCCCAGCATTGTGCTTCTAGACGCATTGATTTCAACAACCCCGTTCTCAATAATCACCTATCAGCTGACAACCACTCTGCTGACCACAAATCCTCTCCCCGTCCACACTCTCCCCGTCCACACTCTCCCCTCAGCCCCTCTCATAGCCAACGATCCAACCAACTCCTATCTACTGACCACAACTCACCTGACCACCAACTTAACCGCCATCACTCTACTGACCACCAATCTCCTAGCCATCAACCACATGACCACAGATCACCAACTCACAGTTCTGCTAGCCACAAATCTCCCAGCCACAACCCTCTGGCCTTTAACCCTCTCGTTGTCGACCAACAGTCTCCTAACCATCAAACCTATATCCACCCATCGCCTGCTGATAACCACAACTCTCCTAAACACGGAGAGCATTCATCTACCCACCTCGTCGTCGACCCCCTTGACCACGAACCACCCAACCACATTCCTGCCACCCCAACATCAGACCCACCCTCATCTGCCCATAACTCTCCTCCACCCGCTATCTCCCTCGCCCAACATTCTCCAACCATACAAACATCTAACGAACTATCACCACTTTTCACTGCGGTCACCTCTCAAAAAACCCCTCTCCCACCTGCTCCCTTCCCTCAAGGAAGTCTTTCACAACAATACGCCCCAATAGGGACTTTGCCACAGTTTGATGCTACCCCTCTTAACAAACCAGCATCCCAATCACCGCCTTCTCACGGTCTTACGTTACCCGAACCTGATACCGCTCCGCCTATCTACGACTCCTCAGCCTTTCTATACTCCCCAATACCACTTTTTAACCCCACACCTGCTGCCACAACCCCACCCACCATCTCCCCTAATCCACTTTTTACCCCACCACCTGCTTTGACCACCACACCCACCAGCTCTCCAAACAAGCCCGCTGGCTTCTCTACACACTACTCCACCCCAAATGCTTTCGCTGCAACTGCTACTCTTAAAGGGTCTAACTGCCGTTTGAACGAACAAGTAAAGAACACTTGCTCATTCACTGATACTTTATGAATCCTCTGCTTATAACCACCATTCTTTCTTAACTCACTCACTCCTTTAATTGCTGTAGGATCTAAACAGGGATCACGGCGAGGGCGAAGCTAGTGATTCATCACCAGACAAGACAGTACGTAGGGTTGTGGACGAACTCAATGTACTGTTTATGACAATAGATCTCTTAGCCTTACAAATCTATGTCTCCATTATAATCGTTGCCCCGTTTATATTGCAGGCACAAACGACTTGTAAAGAAGTTTGCGAGCTCAGTGACTCATCGCCAACCAGAAAAACAAAGGAGCATCAGCCGTCTGAGGCAGAAAAGGTCCTAGCCCAAACTTTCCTCAACCGCCCGGATTTCCCCCATTACCTTCTGGTCACTCCTCCACCGGAGGATCTATGGGACATTTTCGCAAAAACCATGGCAGCCAACAAAAAAGGGTAAGCAACATCACTAAACTTCTTCTTCTAACTATACATTCTACATTTGCACAAATCAACTATATATTTTGTTGATCTATGTAAATCAGCTTCCACGTCACACCTTCAAAACTCGACTTCAGCAACCAGTTTCTCCTCCAGCTCGCTACTCCCTCCCAGTGGACAGACTCTCTGGTACGTGCAAACACACTTTCTAAAACAGCAATGTCCCCCACTATCACCTAGTACTAACTCAATCTCTGTTTGTTTTATCTTTTCTCCTCCAGCACATGGCTGTCCTAATGCACATGCTAGACATGCATCACAAAGATGTGCTACAGATGGAGAATGCGACGTTTATGCCTCCCACCCTCACCTCATTGATGCAGTCCAAAGATCGCCAATTTCAAGCCGCACTTAAGAAAGACAAAATCAGGTGGGATCAGCGGATATCTAAACTCATCCTCCTTCCTGGTAAAACCTGGATGAAAGAAGTGGTGAAGGTATACACTCCAATGATATGGGCGGACAGACACTGGGTTGGGTTAGCGATCGACCTCCGGGCTGGACATGTCGACGTACTAGATTCACTGCCCTCTCTATACAACGAGGAACGTGTTCAACGATTTCTCAGGCCCATCCTCCAGATGCTCCCCTATCTCATCCGCTACGTGGCCAAGAACAACTCCCGTGATCTATCTCCTTTTACATGCCAGCGGAGAACGGGCACATATGAAAACTCAAGGTCTGGCGACTGCGGTCCTGTATGCGCTAAGTTTATGGAGCTACATCTTTACGGTGACCCGTATCCACACATGAGCGGTCTCACAGATGGCATGGTTGACAAGTTCCGCCAACAATACGCAATGGAAGCGTATAAAACCATTGTCTTACCAGCTTACTACTAGTCTTCTCTCCCTAACTATAGTTCTACGGATTAACAAGGCACCTTTTCATGTTTTTCTACTAATGTGCCTTCCTAGTTATCGGAGAACTTATGTATTTTGTATTGTTTTCAATCCGGCTAGAAACTACTCTGTAACCTTTTGTCAACAAACTAAACTTGCCGGTTGCTTTAGATCAAATCGGAATTTATCTACTTCTCATGGTAAGCTTCATTGTAGTTGTGTTGTACAGTATACTTTCGTAACCACATCAACGTGTCCACAATATACTTTCGTAACCACATAAACGTGTTCACAATACAAACATGCTCAACAAACCTAACACTCAAAGTTTCAAACTCAGCGTTTAGTACAATCACCTTTAACCACAACAACCTTCTTCACCATCACAAACGACAACCACAGTCATGTCATCCACAAAGGAACCTTCCAACCTCACTAAACCATTCTTTAACCATACGAAATAATCTAACCTACCCAACAATCCTACCCTAAACAAAACGAACCTTCCAACCTTGTTCATTTAACTAACTTAATCACATTTTTTACACATCCCGTAAATTTTTTCTGGTCCATAACCTACTTAACCACAACAGCTTTCTGTACCATCCAAAACAACAACCACAATCATGTCATCCACATAGCAACCTTCCCCCCTCACTAAACCATAATCTAACCACACGAAATAATCACATTATTCCCAAACCATGACAAACACAACCACGAGTACATCATCCACACCTCCCGTTAATTTTTCTTTAGCCATAACCTCTTTGACCACGAACTTACTGTCCTCCACCCCTCCACTTCTAGCCAGAACAAATATGCGACGACCACCAACATATCATCCACGTCCGACACTGCCGGAGAGGGGCGCAACCATAACCAATCTAGCCACATCTTCGCTGACCACCGACCACTTTCACACGTAATTACGACAACTCCTACCCAGACCACATATCCAACGACCACAATCAAGTCATCCAAGCCAACACATAGTTCAAACCATTCACCACAACCACACCCTAAACCACCATTACCACCCTGACAATGCCCTAACTAACCACGATAACTACTCCCCTTGCAAACCCTGCTATCTTCTTAACTTCGTAATGACAAACAACACACAAACCGAAACACTTTCACGTTATCCATAACCATAACCAACACAGAACTAACACCAACTAACACAAAAGCCTCTTGTTATACTCACACCAACTCAAATATTACCCTGAACACAACTTTTCCAACAACGCTACACCCTTGCTCACCAACAACTAAAAAAAACAACTTTAAACAACAGCCAGCCCCTAAACACCAGCAACTCCTACAAACAAACGGTTGCGAAACTAACCACACTCCCACCCACACCCCCTAGATGTTTTCTTACTAAAATACAGAACACTTCCACGACATCCATAACCATAACCAACACAGATCTAACACCACACGTCGCCATCCTAACTTGACATACCTTGTACTCTTAACTAACTTCTCCTAACTTAATCACATTTTTTCACAAACCATGATAAACGCAACCACAAGCACATCATCCACGCATACACCTTCTGTTAATTTTTACTTAACCATAACCTAATTAGCCGCAACCTTACTATTTCACGTCATCCATAACCATAACCAACACAGATCTAACACCACACGCTAACCCTAACACGTAACTTGACATACCTTGTACCCTTAACCAACTACTCCTAACTTAATCACATTTTTCCACAAACCATGACCAACGCAACCACAACCACATCGTCCACGCCTACACCTTCTGTTAATTTTTTCTTAAACATAACCTATCTATTACTATCCACACCAATCTAACACAACACGCTAACCCTAAACACGTTGCCATCCTAACTTGACATACCTGGTAACCTTAACCAACTTCTCCTATCTTAATCACATTTTTTCACAAACCATGACCAACGCAACCACAACCACATCGTCCACGCCTACACCTTCTGTTAATTTTTCTTAAACATAACCTATCTAACCGCAACCTTACTATTTCACGGCATCCATAACCATAACCAGCACAATCTAACACAACACGCTAACCCTAAACACGTTGCCATCCTAACTTGACATACCTGGTAACCTTAACCAACTTCTCCTATCTTAATCACATTTTTTTCACAAACCATGACCAACGCAACCACAACCACATCGTCCACGCCTACACCTTCTGTTAATTTTTTCTTAAACATCACGTCTCCCTATCTAACCGCAACCTTACTATTTCACGGCATCCATAACCATAACCAGCACAGATCTAACACAACACGCTAACCCTAAACACGTCGCCATCCTAACTTGACATACCTGGTAACCTTAACCAACTTCTCCTATCTTAATCACATTTTTTTCACAAACCATGATAAACGCAACCACAAGCACATCATCCACGCCTACACCTTCTGTTAATTTTTACGTAACCATTACCTAATTAACCACCACCTTAGTGTCCACTACCCCCTTCCTCCACTTCCTCCTGTGTTTACGCCTACTTCTAGCCAAACAGGTTTACGACGACCACAAACATTTCATCCACGCCCTACACTGCCGTTGCGTTTGTCCCAATCATAACCAATTTAACCAAATCTTTACTAACCACTGACGACTACCCCACTTACTCACAACAATTTCTACCCAGACCAAGTATCCAACGACCACATACATGTCATCCACGCCAACTCACTATTCAAAACATTAACCACAACCACACCCTAAACCACTATTACTACCCTAACCATGCCCTAGCTACCCACGAAAAACACTCCCATTGAAAACCCACCAACCCATCTCATACACTAATCCACCTTTTATTCTAGATCAGTTTCAGTTTTTTTCCTACACAACATAAAAAAACAACAAGAACATAAACATCCATAGATTTGTTTCTTAAAATCATACCAACAAGGGTGTTGCTCACACCAGTGGTGGCATTAACATCTCTACTACAAATACCAAAACAACTACTCCTTCAGGTTACACGAGTTCCGTTCAAAAAAAAATTCTCCCTGCACCTCCATACAATAGCCGTTCAAACAAAAAACTTCCATCACCTAACCTTCAATCTCCAATCATATCGGAACCGTGCAATTGGTGCGGTTGTGTCCTTCTACCCTGCACCTCCCGCACTTATTAGGCACTGACTTCTTCTTAGGACCCTGCATAAGAGATTCACAATTTATCACACCGCTAGATTGTCACAATCAATAAATAATCACCAAAACAAAATCAAATAAACTATCTACCGGCATCTCCCCTGTCGAGGGGAATCGTTTGGTTCTACGCCTCCCTGGTGGCCTCTTAGTCAATGGTGGCATCAACATTGCATCCCTCACGTCTTCTGGAATAGATTCGTCCCTGGGGTCGCCAATTGGCCTAATAACACCTGCATAGGTTTCCCTCCACGCCACCGTCTTGTACCAATGACCAACCATAGTCTCATATGCGAGCCCTATGTTGTCGGCCGCAATCATGGCATGCCCACATGGTATCTTCATGTTGTCAAAGTACTTGCAAGTACACTTCTTCTGCTCCAACTGAACACTCTCAGAACCACCAAACTTCCCAACAACTTGGCAGCTCCAGCTAGAAATAGAGTTCACCTTGCTGCCCTTCACCAGCGCCATTGTCTTTGTCATCACTTTATCGACTTCTATTGTCATCAGACCCCGGTGCTTATTGGCCTTCTTACGTCTTGCACTGAACCACCTTGTCATCATCCCTTGTATGAACATCACCAACTCAATTATTGGGGACGACCTACCCTCTACCAATGCGTTGTTTAGCTGTTCAGCAATGTTACTTGTCATTATATTATACCTCTGGCCCCCAAAGTACGTTCTAGACCAACGTGCAGACCCTATTTTCCCCAAATAAATCCCACATTCGCTGTTAGACGCCCTGATCTTGTCACAGAAATTCTTGTAATCCCTCATCCTATGCGCAGTCGCAGCAGCAGTCACCAACCTCGCTAACCCCTTGCTAGAGAACCTAGCATTAACGTTCCGTGCCAAATGGACGATACAAAACCCATGATGGGCTTGTGGATACACACAGCTAACCGCGTTGGCAATTGAAGTGGCCCGGTCCGATATTATAGCAAGGTTGCTCGAATCCGCCAATATCCTCTCAACCTTCTGCAGAAACCACGTCCAAGCCTCAGTATCCTCACTGTCTACTATTGCAAATGCCAAAGGAAACACTTGGAAATTGCCATCTTGTCCGCTTGCTGTAAGCAACACCCCCTTGTACTTCCCACTAAGATGTGTGCCGTCTAGAACCAACACAAGCCTCAGCTTCTGGAACCCCTTAATAGATGCCCCAAACGCCAAAAACATGTAAAGAAACCGCTCCACACCCTCGTCGTCAACCTCTGTCTCAATATCAGCTACCGTCCCGGGATTGGCAAGTTTCAGCATATACAGATACTCAGCCAGCTTCATATACGAGTCGTCATCTGGTCCCCTCAAGTCAAACATTGCTTGCTCTTTGGCTCTGTAACACTTCATGTAAGATGCCGACAGCCTAAGATCCTCCATCAAGAGCCTTTGTATTTCAACCACCTTTGGCCCTTTCGACGGATCTTTAAATTTAGCCTTGTACACCGCTGCTATAACCCTAGCTGTTCCCCTACTGCCATACCCATTCCTACTCTCGATTGGACAAGTATGATCCAGCTGAGCTTTCCTGATTTCATAGTAACCACAACCGCGTATCTCATGAGCTGTGACTCTCCAATCACAACGCTCATCGGGACACTCGCACACAAAGGAGTCAACCTTTGTCCTCGTCTGTTTGAACTGAAACTGCCCTTTAATAGCGTAAATTGCCAAGGCAATCTGACAATCGACTTTACTCCCATACACCTTCCCAACATGAACAACCCCATCTGCCCCTTCGACATCAAGCCCTGGGATCTCGGCGGCTTCATACACTGTGTCATCATACAGAGGCGGAATGTCAAACTCTTCGTCATCGACATCTTCCAGCTTCCGGTTACTAGGCTCCTGACCACCACTCTCTGGGACACGGCTATTACGACCACCAATACTTGTACGCCCCATCCACGCAAAGTCATCCACGGGGATCTCACCTTTCACACCACTACCGCCGCTGCTTTCCCCAACAGGCTCACTGCTGCCCCTACAACTTCGCAACTCCGTTTGCCTCTTTGTCGTTAAACACAACTTCCACGGCGTCGCTGCCGCCTAAATCACCATCTATTAGTGGCTCCCAAAACTCAACGTCATATCCTCTAGGCCTAATATCCCTTTCATCAATCTCTTCTGGCCCACTGTAGTCGCTGTCAATACCCTCGCTCCAGCCATTACAATCACCTCCACCAGTGGGGTTACTTTCTGACCTTAACCGCTCTTCGAATTTCTCAACCTCCTCAATAAGCTGGAAATCATCGAGGTTAATGAAGTTGGTTTTCGAACCCACGCTGGAGAGGTCGACAGCCTTTCTTTTAGTACCACTCTGGCGCTGCTTCGCGCTGCATCTCGGTGTTTCAAAGACATCCATGTCAGGAGCAGCCGTACAATACCCCAAACTCTCGAAAGTTGCGAACAAATTCAAACTACCGGTAACTTTCATGTGGGTGAAGAAATACCTAAGCGCACCATCGTTTGTAAGCAGGACGGGAGGAGTTTTAATCCCGGTTGCAAGGTCCTTGCTGTCCGGCGGCCAATAGCTAAGCGCTAGATTGAAAGAAGCTTCCGACTTCTTAAACTCAGCAAACACCAGACTCTCGATCTCCTTTATGGTCAGCGCTTCATGGACAGGTATCATCCTCGCCATTTTTGTCTTGTCCACCACAAACTCCCATTTCCCGTCAGACCCACATAGCCATGCTCCACACATCACCATACACATCTCGTCCATCTGCATTGACATCGTACATCGTTTACCATGGAAATCTAGAAAACACTAAAAAACAAAACCCTAACCACAACTTCGAAACTACACACCAACAAGCTAAATCGATAAAGTCTACAAACTAACCTTCACTTCTGCAGCGGAGGAACTCTGCACGGAGCTCCCTACGTCCGTTCAAACTCGTAAATCTCTCCCACCCTTATCTTTCAGCTTCGTAGAACAACAAAGACAACACACAGCAAGGTACGTTAAAGGAAACACATTTATGGCGACCCCAACCAACCCTCTTAATCTTAGCCATTGGATCTCCTTTTAATCAAATAATCTGACGGCTACAATTGAAAACTCTCTATTTTAACTTATTCATTTATTAGACCAAACAA
>NW_022610904.1:0-79767 GCF_000309985.2 Brassica rapa
TAGCACAGCTTCTTCGTTCGTCGTTCCAATCAAACCAGGATGAATCACTTTGTGAGAAGCTTGATTTGGATACATAAAGTGGTGGAGAATCACCAGGTAGTTGAATAAATCTCATAGGAGTTGATGAAGAAGTTATCCATTTCCACTTCAAATCAGGTGATTCCAGTTTCCCAGTTTGGGAATAGCACAACTTCTTCGTCGTTCCAATCAAACCAGGATGAATCACTTTGTGAGAAGCTTGATTTGGATACATAAAGTGGTGGAGAATACCAGGAAGTTGAATAAATCTCATAGGAGTTGGATGAAGAAGTTATCCCACTTCAAAATCAGGTGATTCCGGTTTCCCAGTTTGGGATACCACAGCTTCTTTGTCGTTCCAACCAAACCTGGATGAATCACTTTGTGAGAAGCTTGATTTGGATACATAAAGTGGTGGAGAATCACCAGGAAGTTGAACAAATCTCATAGGAGTTGGCAGAAGAAGTTATCCCGCTTTCAAATCAGGTGATTCCAGTTTCCCAGTTTGGGAATAGCACAGCTTCTTCTTCGTCTTTCCAATCAAACCAGGATGAATCACTTTGTGAGAAGCTTGATTTGGATACATAAAGTGGTGGAGAATCACCAGGAAGTTGAATAAATCTCATAGGAGTTGGGATGAAGAAGTTATCCACTTTCAAATCAGGTGATTCCAGTTTCCCAGTTTGGGAATAGCACAGCTTCTTCGTCGTTCCAATCAAACCAGGATGAATCATTTTGTGAGAAGCTTGATTTGGATACATAAGTGGTGGAGAATAACCAGGAAGTTGAATAAATCTCATAGGAGTTGGATGAAGAAGTTATCCCACTTTCAAATCAGGTGATTCCGGTTTCCCAGTTTGGGAATACCATAGCTTCTTGTCGTTCCAGCCAAACCTGGATGAATCACTTTGTGAGAAGCTTGATTTGGATACATAAAGTGGTGGAGAATCACCAGGAAGTTGAATAAATCTCATAGGAGTTGGCAAGAAGAAGTTATCCCATTTCAAATCAGGTGATTCCAGTTTCCCAGTTTGGGAATAGCACAGCTTCTTCGTCTTTCCAATCAAACCAGGATGAATCACTTTGTGAGAAGCTTGATTTGGATACATAAAGTGGTGGAGAATCACCAGGAAGTTGAATAAAATCCATAGGAGTTGGATGAAGAAGTTATCCCACTTTCAAATCAGGTGATTCCAGTTTCCCAGTTTGGGAATAGCACAGCTTCTTCGTCGTTCCAATCAAACCAGGATGAATCACTTTGGAGAAGCTTGATTTGGATACATAAAGTGTGTGAGAATCACCAGAAGTTGAATAAATCTCATAGGAGTTGGATGAAGAAGTTATCCCACTTTCAAATCAGGTGATTCCGATTTCCCAGTTTGGGAATAGCACAGCTTCTTTGTCGTTCCAGTCAAACCTGGATGAATACTTTGTGAGAAGCTTTATTTGGATACATAAAGTGCTGGAGAATCACCAGGAAGTTGAATAAATCTCATAGCAGTTTGGATGAAGAAGTTATCCCACTTTCAAATCAGGTGATTCCACTTTCCCAGTTTGGGAATAGGACAGCTTCTTCGTCGTTCCAATCAAACCAGGATGAATCTCTTTGTGAAAAGCTTGATTTCGATACATAAACTGGTGGAGAATCGCCAGGAAGTTGAATAAATCTCATGGGAGTTGGCAAGAAGAAGTTATCCCACTTTCAAATCAGGTGATTCCAGTTTCCCAGTTTGGGAACACAGCTTCTTCGTCGTTCCAATCAAACCAGGATGAATCACTTTGTGAGAAGCTTGATTTGGATACATAAAGTGGTGGAGAATCACCAGGAAGTTGAATAAATCTCATAGGAGTTGGCAAGAAGAAGTGATCCCACTTTCAAGTCAGGTTATTCCAGTTTCCCAGTTTGGGAATAGCACAGCTTCTTCGTCGTTCTAATCAAACCAAGATGAATCACTTTGTGAGAAGCTGATTTGGATACATAAAGTGGTGGAGAATCACCAGGTAGTTGAATAAATCTCATAGGAGTTGTGATGAAGAAGTTATCCCACTTTCAAATCAGGTGATTCCAGTTTCCCAGTTTGGAATAGCACAGCTTTCTTCGTCGTTCCAATCAAACCAGGATGAATCACTTTTTGAGAAGCTTGATTTGGATACATAAAGTGGTGGAGAATAACCAGGAAGTTGAATAAATCTCATAGGAGTTGGGATGAAGAAGTTATCCTACATTCAAATCAGGTGATTCCGGTTTCCCAGTTTGGGAATACCATAGCTTCTTTTTTGTTCCAGCCATACCTGGATGAATCACTTTGTGAGAAGCTTTATTTGGATACATAAAGTGGTGGATAATCACCAGGAAGTTGAATAAATCTCATAGGAGTTGGCAAGAAGAAGTTATCTCACTTTCAAATCAGGTGATTCCAGTTTCCCAGTTTGGGAATAGCACAGCTTCTTCGTCTTTCCAATCAAACCAGGATGAATCACTTTGTGAGAAGCTTGATTTGGATACATAAAGTGGTGGAGAATCACCAGGAAGTTGAATAAATCTCATAGGAGTTGGGATGAAGTTATCCCACTTTCAAATCAGGTGATTCCAGTTTCCCAGTTTGGGAATAACACAGCTTCATCTTCGTCGTCCCAATCAAACCAGGATGAATTCACTTTGTAAGAAGCTTATTTGGATACATAAAGTGGTGGAGAATCACCAGGAAGTTGAATAAATCTCATAGGAGTTGGATGAAGAAGTTATCCCACTTTCAAATCAGGTGATTCCGGTTTCCCAGTTTGGGAATAGCACAGCTTCTTTGTCGTTCCAATCAAACTGGATGAATCACTTTGTGAGAAGCTTGATTTGGATACATAAAGTGGTGGAGAATCACCAGGAAGTTGAATAAATCTCATAGGAGTTGGGATGAAGAAGTTATCCCACTTTCAAATCAGGTGATTCCACTTTCCCAGTTTGGGAATAGGACAGCTTCTTCGTCGTTCCAATCAAACCAGGATGAATCTCTTTGTGAAAGCTTGATTTGGATACATAAACTGGTGGAGAATCGCCAGGAAGTTGAATAAATCTCATGGGAGTTGGCAAGAAGAAGTTATCCCACTTTCAAATCAGGTGATTCCAGTTTCCCAGTTTGGGAATAACACAGCTTCTTCTTCGTCGTTCCAATCAAACCAGGATGAATCACTTTGTGAGAAGCTTGATTTGGATACATAAAGTGGTGGAGAATTACCAGGAAGTTGAATAAATCTCATAGGAGTTGGCAAGAAGAAGTTATCCCACTTTCAAGTCAGGTTATTCCAGTTTCCCAGTTTGGCAATAGCACAGCTTCTTCGTCGTTCCCATCAAACCAGGATGAATCACTTTGTGAGAAGCTTGATTTGGATACATAAAGTGGTGGAGAATCACCAGGTAGTTGAATAAATCTCATAGGAGTTGTGATGAAGAAGTTATCCCACTTTCAAATCAGGTGATTCCAGTTTCCCAATTTGGGAATAGCACAGCTTCTTCGTCGTTCCAATCAAACCAGGATGAATCACTTTGTGAGAAGCTTGATTTAGATACATAAAGTGGTGGAGAATAACCAGGAAGTTGAATAAATCTCATAGGAGTTGGGATGAAGAAGTTATCCCACATTCAAATCAGGTGATTCCGGTTTCCCAGTTTGGGAATAGCACAGCTTCTTTGTCGTTCCAGTCAAACCTGGATGAATCACTTTGTGAGAAGCTTTACTTTGGATACATAAAGTGCTGGAGAATCACCAGGAAGTTGAATAAATCTCATAGCAGTTTGGATGAAGAAGTTATCCCACTTTCAAATCAGGTGATTCCACTTTCCCAGTTTGGGAATAGGACAGCTTCTTCGTCGTTCCAATCAAAACAGGATGAATCTCTTTGTGAAAAGCTTGATTTCGATACATAAACTGGTGGAGAATCGCCAGGAAGTTGAATAAATCTCATGGTAGTTGGCAAGAAGAACTTATCCCACTTTCAAATCAGGTGATTCCAGTTTCCGAGTTTGGGAATAACACAGCTTCTTCGTTGTTCCAATCAAACCAGGATCAATCACTTTGTGAGAAGCTTGATTTGGATACATAAAGTGGTGGAGAATCACCAGGAAGTTGAATAAATCTCATAGGAGTTAGCAAGAAGAAGTGATCCCACTTTCAAGTCAGGTTATTCCAGTTTCCCATTTTGGGAGTAGCACAGCTTCTTCGTCGTTCCAATCAAACCAGGATGAATCACTTTGTGAGAAGCTTGATTTGGATACATAAAGTGGTGGAGAATCACCAGGTAGTTGAATAAATCTCATAGGAGTTGGATGAAGAAGTTATCCACTTTCAAATCAGGTGATTCCAGTTTCCCAGTTTGGGAATAGCACAGCTTCTTCGTCTTCGTTCCAATCAACCAGGATGAATCACTTTGTGAGAAGCTTGATTTGGATACATAAAGTGGTGGAGAATAACCAGGAAGTTGAATAAATCTCATAGGAGTTGGGATGAAGAAGTTATCCCACATTAAATCAGGTGATTCCGGTTTCCCAGTTTGGGAATACCATAGCTCTTTGTCGTTCCAATCAAACCAGGATGAATCACTTTGTGAGAAGCTTGATTTGGATACATAAAGTGGTGGAGAATCACCAGGAAGTTGAACAAATCTCATAGGAGTTGGCAAGAAGAAGTTTCCCGCTTTCAAATCAGGTGATTCCAGTTTCCCAGTTTGGGATAGCACAACTTCTTCGTCGTTTCCAATCAAACCAGGATGAATCACTTTGTGAGAAGCTTGATTTGGATACATAAAGTGGTGGAGAATCACCAGGAAGTTGAATAAATCTCATAGGAGTTGGATGAAGAAGTTATCCCACTTTCAAATCAGGTGATTCCAGTTTCCCAGTTTGGGAATAGCACAGCTTCTTCGTCGTTCCAATCAAACCAGGATGAATCACTTTGTGAGAAGCTTGATTTGGATACATAAAAGTGGTGGAGAATACCAGGAAGTTGAATAAATCTCATAGGAGTTGGGATGAAGAAGTTATCCCACATTCAAATCAGGTGATTCCGGTTTCCCAGTTTGGGAATACCATAGCTTCTTTGTCGTTCCAGCCAAACCTGGATGAATCACTTTGTGAGAAGCTTTATTTGGATACATAAAGTGGTGGAGAATCACCACGAAGTTGAATAAATCTCATAGGAGTTGGCAAGAAGAAGTTATCCCATTTTCAAATCAGGTGATTCCAGTTTCCCAGTTTGGGAATAGCACAGCTTCTTCGTCTTTCCAATCAAACCAGGATGAATCACTTTGTGAGAAGCTTGATTTGGATACATAAAGTGGTGGAGAATCACCAGGAAGTTGAATAAATCTCATAGGAGTTGGGATGAAGAAGTTATCCCACTTTCAAATCAGGTGATTCCAGTTTCCCAGTTTGGGAATAGCACAGCTTCTTCGTCGTTCCAATCAAACCAGGATGAATCACTTTGTAAGAAGCTTGATTTGGATACATAAAGTGGTGTAGAATCACCAGGAAGTTGAATAAATCTCATAGGAGTTGGGATGAAGAAGTTATCCCACTTTCAAATCAGGTGATTCCGATTTCCCAGTTTGGGAATAGCACAGCTTCTTTGTCGTTCCAGTCAAACCTGGATGAATCACTTTGTGAGAAGCTTTACTTTGGATACATAAAGTGCTGGAGAATCACCAGGAAGTTGAATAAATCTCATAGCAGTTTGGATGAAGAAGTTATCCCACTTTCAAATCAGGTGATTCCACTTTCCCAGTTTGGGAATAGGACAGCTTCTTCGTCGTTCCAATCAAACCAGGATGAATCTCTTTGTGAAAAGCTTGATTTCGATACATAAACTGGTGGAGAATCGCCAGGAAGTTGAATAAATATCATGGGAGTTGGCAAGAAGAAGTTATCCCACTTTCAAATCAGGTGATTCCAGTTTCCCAGTTTGGGAATAACACAGCTTCTTCGTCGTTCCAATCAAACCAGGTTGAATCACTTTGTGAGAAGCTTGATTTGGATACATAAAGTGGTGGAGAATCACCAGGAAGTTGAATAAATCTCATAGGAGTTAGCAAGAAGAAGTGATCCCACTTTCAAGTCAGGTTATTCCAGTTTCCCAGTTTGGGAATAGCACAGCTTCTTCGTCGTTCTAATCAAACCATGATTAATCACTTTGTGAGAAGCTTGATTTGGATACATAAAGTGGTGGAGAATCACCAGGTAGTTGAATAAATCTCATAGGAGTTGTGATGAAGAAATTATCCCACTTTCAAATCAGGTGATTCCAGTTTCCCAGTTTGGGAATAGCACAGCTTCTTCGTCGTTCCAATCAAACCAGGATGAATCACTTTTTGAGAAGCTTGATTTGGATACATAAAGTGGTGGAGAATAACCAGGAAGTTGAATAAATCTCATAGGAGTTGGGATGAAGAAGTTATCCTACATTCAAATCAGGTGATTCCGGTTTCCCAGTTTGGGAATACCATAGCTTCTTTTTTGTTCCAGCCATACCTGGATGAATCACTTTGTGAGAAGCTTTATTTGGATACATAAAGTGGTGGATAATGACCAGGAAGTTGAATAAATCTCATAGGAGTTGGCAAGAAGAAGTTATCTCACTTTCAAATCAGGTGATTCCAGTTTCCCAGTTTGGGAATAGCACAGCTTCTTCGTCTTTCCAATCAAACCAGGATGAATCACTTTGTGAGAAGCTTGATTTGGATACATAAAGTGGTGGAGAATCACCAGGAAGTTGAATAAATCTCATAGGATTGGGATGAAGAAGTTATCCCACTTTCAATCAGGTGATTCCAGTTTCCCAGTTTGGGAATAACACAGCTTTCTTCGTCGTCCCAATCAACCAGGATGAATCACTTTGTAGAAGCTTTATTTGGATACATAAAGTGGGGAGAATCACCAGGAAGTTGAATAAATCTCATAGGAGTTGGGATGAAGAAGTTATCCCACTTTCAAATCAGGTGATTCCGTTTCCCAGTTTGGGAATAGCACAGCTTCTTGTCGTTCCAGTCAAACCTGGATGAATCACTTTGTGAGAAGCTTTACTTTGGATACATAAAGTGCTGGAGAATCACCAGGAAGTTGAATAAATCTCATAGCAGTTTGGATGAAGAAGTTATCCCACTTTCAAATCAGGTGATTCCACTTTCCCAGTTTGGGAATAGGACAGCTTCTTCGTCGTTCCAATCAAACCAGGATGAATCTCTTTGTGAAAAGCTTGATTTCGATACATAAACTGGTGGAGAATCGCCAGGAAGTTGAATAAATCTCATGGGAGTTGGCAAGAAGAAGTTATCCCACTTTCAAATCAGGTGATTCCAGTTTCCCAGTTAGGGAATAACACAGCTTCTTCGTCGTTCCAATCAAACCAGGATGAATCACTTTTTGAGAAGCTTGATTTGGATACATAAAGTGGTGGAGAATAACCAGGAAGTTGAATAAATCTCATAGGAGTTGGGATGAAGAAGTTATCCTACATTCAAATCAGGTGATTCCGGTTTCCCAGTTTGGGAATACCATAGCTTCTTTTTTGTTCCAGCCATACCTGGATGAATCACTTTGTGAGAAGCTTTATTTGGATACATAAAGTGGTGGATAATCACCAGGAAGTTGAATAAATCTCATAGGAGTTGGCAAGAAGAAGTTATCTCACTTTCAAATCAGGTGATTCCAGTTTCCCAGTTTGGGAATAGCACAGCTTCTTCGTCTTTCCAATCAAACCAGGATGAATCACTTTGTGAGAAGCTTGATTTGGATACATAAAGTGGTGGAGAATCACCAGGAAGTTGAATAAATCTCATAGGAGTTGGGATGAAGAAGTTATCCCACTTTCAAATCAGGTGATTCCAGTTTCCCAGTTTGGGAATAACACAGCTTCTTCGTCGTCCCAATCAAACCAGGATGAATCACTTTGTAAGAAGCTTTATTTGGATACATAAAGTGGTGGAGAATCACCAGGAAGTTGAATAAATCTCATAGGAGTTGGGATGAAGAAGTTATCCCACTTTCAAATCAGGTGATTCCGGTTTCCCAGTTTGGGAATAGCACAGCTTCTTTGTCGTTCCAGTCAAACCTGGATGAATCACTTTGTGAGAAGCTTTACTTTGGATACATAAAGTGCTGGAGAATCACCAGGAAGTTGAATAAATCTCATAGCAGTTTGGATGAAGAAGTTATCCCACTTTCAAATCAGGTGATTCCACTTTCCCAGTTTGGGAATAGGACAGCTTCTTCGTCGTTCCAATCAACCAGGATGAATCTCTTTGTGGAAAAGCTTGATTCGATACATAAACTGGTGGAGAATCGCCAGGAAGTTGAATAAATCTCATGGGAGTTGGCAAGAAGAAGTTATCCCACTTTCAAATCAGGTGATTCCAGTTTTCCAGTTTGGGAATAACACAGTTCTTTTTCGTCGTTCCAATCAAACCAGGATGAATCACTTTGTGAGAAGCTTGATTTGGATACATAAAGTGGTGGAGAATTACCAGGAAGTTGAATAAATCTCATAGGAGTTGGCAAGAAGAAGTGATCCCACTTTCAAGTCAGGTTATTCCAGTTTCCCAGTTTGGCAATAGCACAGCTTCTTCGTCGTTCCAATCAAACCAGGATGAATCACTTTGTGAGAAGCTTGATTTGGATACATAAAGTGGTGGAGAATCACCAGGTAGTTGAATAAATCTCATAGGAGTTGTGATGAAGAAGTTATCCCACTTTCAAATCAGGTGATTCCAGTTTCCCAATTTGGGAATAGCACAGCTTCTTCGTCGTTCCAATCAAACCAGGATGAATCACTTTGTGAGAAGCTTGATTTAGATACATAAAGTGGTGGAGAATAACCAGGAAGTTGAATAAATCTCATAGGAGTTGGGATGAAGAAGTTATCCCACATTCAAATCAGGTGATTCCGGTTTCCGGTTCAGTTTGGGAATAGCATAGCTTCTTTGTCGTTCCAGTCAAACCTGGATGAATCACTTTTGTGAGAAGCTTTACTTGGATACATTAAATGGTGGAGAATCACCAGGAAGTTAAATAAATCTCATAGGAGTTGGGACGAGAAGTTATCCCACTTTCAAATCAGGTGATTCCAGTTTTCCCGGTTGGGAATGGCACAGCCTATTCGTCGTTCCAATCAAACCAGGATGAATCTCTTTATGAGAAGTTTGATTTGGATACATAAAGCGGTGGAGAATCACCAGGAAGTTGAATAAATCTCATAGCAGTTTGGATGAAGAAGTTATCCAACTTTCAAATCAGGTGATTACGGTTTCCCAGTTTGGGAATAGCACAGCTTATTTGTCGTTCCAGTCAAACCTGGATGAATCACTTTGTGAGAAGCTTTACTTTGGATACATAAAGTGCTGGAGAATCAACAGGAAGTTGAATAAATCTCATAGCAGTTTGGATGAAGAAGTTATCCCACTTTCAAATCAGGTGATTCCAGTTTCCCAGTTTGGGAATAGAACAGCTTCTTCGTCGTTCCAATCAAACCAGGATGAATCTCTTTGTGAGAAGCTTGATTTAGATACATAAACTGGTGGAGAATCACCAGGAAGTTGAATAAATCTCATAGGAGTTGGCAAGAAGAAGTTATCCCACTTTCAACATCAGTGATTCCAGTTTCCCAGTTTGGGAATAGCACAGCTTCTTCGTCGTTCCAATCAAACCTGGATGAATCACTTTGTGAGAAGCTTGATTTGATACATAAAGTGGTGGAGAATCACCAGGAAGTTGAATAAATCTCATAGGAGTTGGATGAAGAAGTTATCCCACTTTCAAATCAGGTGATTCCGGTTTCCCAGTTTGGGAATAGCACAGCTTCTTTGTCGTTCCAGTCAAACCTGGATGAATCACTTTGTGAGAAGCTTTACTTTGGATACATAAAGTGCTGGAGAATCACCAGGAAGTTGAATAAATCTCATAGCAGTTTGGATGAAGAAGTTATCCCACTTAAATCAGGTGATTCCAGTTTCCCCAGTTTGGGAATAGGACAGCTTCTTCGTCGTTCCAATCAAACCAGGATGAATCTCTTTGTGAGAAGCTTGATTTCGATACATAACTGGTGGAGAATCGCCAGGAAGTTGAATAAATCTCATAGGAGTTGGGAAGAAGAAGTGATCCCACTTCAAATCAGGTGATTCCAGTTTCCCAGTTTGGGAAAAACACAGCTTCGTCTTCTCGTCGTTCCAATCAAACCAGGATGAATCACTTTGTGAGAAGCTTGATTTGGATACATAAAGTGGTGGAGAATCACCAGGAAGTTGAATAAATCTCATAGGAGTTGGCAAGAAGAAGTGATCCCACTTTCAAGTCAGGTTTATTCCAGTTTCCCATTTTGGGAATAGCACAGCTTCTTCCTTTCGTTCGTCGTTCCAATCAACCAGGATGAATCACTTTGTGAGAAGCTTGATTTGGATACATAAAGTGTTGGAGAATCACCAGGTAGTTGAATAAATCTCATAGGAGTTGTGATGAAGAAGTTATCCCTTATCCTTTTCAAATCAGGTGATTCCAGTTTCCCAGTTTGGGAAATAGCACAGCTTCTTCTTCTCGTCCCAATCAAACCAGGATGAATCACTTTGTGAGAACCTTGATTTGGATACATAAAGTGGTGAGAATAACCAGGAAGTTGAATAAATCTAATAGGAGTTGGGATGAAGAAGTTATCCCACATTCAAATCAGGTGATTCCGGTTTCCCAGTTTGGGAATAGCATAGCTTCTTTGTCGTTCCAGTCAAACCTGGATGAATCACTTTGTGAGAAGCTTTACTTTGGATACATAAAGTGCTGGAGAATCACCAGGAAGTTGAATAAATCTCATAGCAGTTTGGATGAAGAAGTTATCCCACTTTCAAATCAGGTGATTCCGGTTTCCCAGTTTGGGAATAGCACAGCTTCTTTGTCGTTCCAGTCAAACCTGGATGAATCACTTTGTGAGAAGCTTTACTTTGGATACATAAAGTGCTGGAGAATCACCAGGAAGTTGAGTAAATCTCATAGCAGTTTGGATGAAGAAGTTATACCACTTTCAAATCAGGTGATTCCAGTTTCCCAGTTTGGAATAGAACAGCTTCTTCTTCGTCGTTCCAATCAAACCAGGATGAATCTCTTTTGTGAGAAGCTTGATTTAGATACATAAACTTGTGGAGAATCACCAGGAAGTTGAATAAATCTCATTGGAGTTGGCAAGAAGAAGTTATCCCCTCACTGTCAAATCAGGTGATTCCAGTTTCCCAGTTTGGTAATAGCACAGCTTCTTCGTTCTCGTCGTTCCAATCAAACCAGGATGAATCTCTTTGTGAGAAGCTTGATTTAGATACATAAACTGGTGGAGAATCACCAGGAAGTTGAATAAATCTCATAGGAGTTGGCAAGAAGAAGTGATCCCACTTTCAAGTCAGGTTATTCCAGTTTCCCAGTTTGGGAATAGCACAGCTTCTTCGTCGTTCCAATCAAACCAGGATGAATCACTTTGTGAGAAGCTTGATTTGGATACATAAAGTGTTGGAGAATCACCAGGTAGTTGAATAAATCTCATAGGAGTTTGTATGAAGAAGTTATCCCACTTTCAAATCAGGTGATTCCAGTTTCCCGAGTTTGGGATAGCACAGCTTCTCGTCGTTCCAATCAAACCAGGATGAATCACTTTGTGAGAAGCTTGATTTACATGAGAAGAGAGATCAAAGGAAAATGGGATAGTTTGTGTGAAGTTAAGGAGAAGTGTACGGATAGGGCAAAGGCCGTACAACTTAGGTACCTTGGGAGGAAAGGCAAAGCTCACATCTATCCTAAAGTGGCCGATGACTCTACAAGAGGAAGAGGCTTTAGGATATGACCGTTGGAGGATAAGGTTGGGACGCGGCTTGAGCTGTTGCTAGCTGTAAAGCAAAAGGAGCATCTAGGCAAAGATACCTTTGGCATCAAGCGTGTAAAGCCTCACCTCCGTTCATTCAAATGAAGCGCGCCTCTCCTTGGTTTGACTCCACATGCTTAGTCTCTAGGATTTGCTTTCACTATTACAAAACCCTTGTATGCTGATCCATTTAAATATGTAATCTCTCCATAATAATAAATCAGACAGTTCAGCTTATCTTTGCCTCCATGGCTTATTCTTAGTCTTGTTCTCTAAACCTTACTCTCTACACTCGTTTCTTCTCTAATCTCTCTTAAATCTATTCTAAACACTCAGATTACTCTTCATTACTCTAAAAGTGATATGGTATCAGAGCCAGGTTCATGAGAATCTGAGTTCTTGTTGAGATTTGTATTAAGACAAAGGATAAAAGCTAGGAGCTGGGCGTTGAAGATTCAAGCTTTAAGTCTTCTCCGGTTGTGTTTTGAGTCTTGTTGGTGCGATTACTACTCTCAGTCCAAGATTTAGCAAGCTGTTTACGTCTAGCTGCTTCAAGATGGATAGTGGGATGAAGATGAAGGTGGCGGTGGTGTTCAAGGGGAACAACTACCTAGTGTGGTCACGGATGGTGAAGACCGCAGTTGGAAGCAAAGGCTTGTGGGACACATTACCTCAGGAACGCCCCCAAAGCCGGTTGCTCAAGAAGAAGACAAGGATGAGACAGCAAAGGATCCAGTTGAGAGGTGGGAGCAAGAGGACATGATGGTGATGTCAGTTCTTCATGCTTCCTTAGAGCCGGCGATTCTGGATGCATACTGCTACTGTGAGACGGCAAAGGAGTTGTGGGATACCTTAAAGAAGGTGTATGGAAACACATCCAACCTGAGTAGAGTCTTTGAGGTGAAGCAAGAGATCAACAACTTGGTTCAAGAAGACATGGAGTTTACCAAGCACCTAGGAAGGTTCAGGTCACTCTGGTCCGAGCTAGAGATGTTGAGGCCAAGCACGGTTGATCCCAGTGAGCTAATCAAGAGGCGTGAGCAGGACAAGGTCTTTGGACTGCTCTTGACACTGAATCCGGCATACAGTGGGCTGATATAACACATGTTGAGAGATGATACTCTACCTGACTTGGAGGAAGTGTGTTCACGGATTCAGAAAGAGCAAGGAGAGGCTCCACAAGCTAACAGAGCTACGAATGGGAAGTTTGAGGATAGGAGGTTCAATGGGAGCTGTGATCATTGCAAGAAGCAAGGCCACAAGAAGAGCCAGTGTTGGATACTCCACCCACACCTCAAACCGGCAAAGTTCATGAAGGAAAGGGAAGCTAGAGCTCACATGTCTGACGGGTCAAGGGATGTGGGTACTAGCAAGGCTCAAGAAGGTGGTACAAGTGATGGCAAGTCTCTGGTGGCGTACATGGGAGCTCCTAGCAGCCGCAACAATGATCAGGACTTCATAAGGAAGGCTGACATTGATGCACTCATCAAGATGTTCAAGGATAACGGTAACATCTATGGTTATTCTTATGGTGCTTCCATGATTGCTAGGACTGTAGGAGACTTAGATTGCATCACTAGAACTGATAGTATAGCTAGGTCTCTAAGAAATGCAAATGACTACAATGAAACCAATCATGCATATAAGCCATCTAGTATACTCGCTCACCTTGCTAGTAATCAATCAACTAGACCTCCTATTGTAGATTCAGGTGCATCACATCACATGATTAGTGATACTAAGTTGATTAAGAACATTGTGCCTACTAAGGGTCATGTGATGATTGCAAATGGTGATAAGGTTCCAATTAAGGGAATAGGAACACTTAAACTGTTTAGTAAAGACTCAAAAGCTTTCTATTTGCCTGACTTTACTTCAAACTTATTATCTGTCAAGAAATGTGCAACTGACTTGCAATGCAATGTCATATTTAGTCCTAATGATGTGAAGTTTCAGGATATTGAAAGCAGCAAAGTGATTGGAAAAGGAGTAACAAAAGGAGACTTATATTTGCTTGAAGATCTTGCTCCTGTTTCTGACATTAGCTGCTCTTTTACTACTGGTTCTGTTCCTAGTTTAAATAAGAATGCATTGTGGCATGTATTACTTTTAAAGTATAAAGAGTAATCTGAGAGATTAGAAGAGATTAGAGAAGTATGAGAGATGATTTAGAGTAAGAGATTAGCTTAAGAGACCAAGAGAAACGCCATGGAGGCTAAGTGTAATCTGAACTGTCTAATCTTTCATTAAGGACATGAGTTACAATATATAGTGTGAGCATACAAGGGTTTTCGAAATCAAGAGAAGACTAAAGCATGTGAGGTCAATCAGGAGAGGATAAGCTCATTTGGACTAGCCAATTAGCTTCTCCACATGCGCGGAGCATCTAGCATCTTGGACCGAGATGCTCTTGCCTTTCCAGCTGTTCCAGCCTGTCAAGGCGCGCTCTACCTTATCCCTAAACGGTCTGATGCATCCAGGTAAGTTCCTTCCCTTCACCTAAGTTACCGCAAGTAACTTCTTTACCCTTGTCAAGGTTTCACCCATCTTCATGTGTACGGTCATGTACGGACTGTACGGACTTGTACGGACCTTGCCCAAACCTTCCCAAGCTTCAACTCATCTCCTTAGTCTCAACTCCTCACTTGCTTCACACTTATACGCAACTCAACTCAACACTCCCCCTCAAGCTTAGCTTTGTGAAAGCCTTAAAAACCTTACCAAGGAAAACCCATTGGGATAAGGGAAAAAGAGTAAAGACCTCACAGCCAAGGGGATCAGCTCCTTCTCTTCCCAAGATCAATGAGGCCCAACCTGATGTTAATGGACTCCATTGTCTTTTGTCTTGCAGCCTTGGTGAACACATCCGCTAACTGATCTTCACTTCTTGTGTAGCATGGCAGGATGACTCCTAAGATGATCATCTGCCTCACCTTGTGACAATCAACTTCAATGTGCTTGGTTCTTTCATGAAACACCGAGTTGGAGGCAATGTGGATGGCAGCTTGGTTATCACAATGCATGGTCATTGGAGTGGCTTGATCAATCTCCAAATGCTTCAAGATGCCTTTGATCCACACCAGCTCGTTGGTAAGCTTCAGCATAGCTCTATACTCAGCTTCTGCACTTGAACAAGACACCACCTTCTGCTTCTTACTCTTCCAAGTAACCAAGTTGCCTCCAATGAATGTGCAATAGCCTGTGGTTGATCTCCTGTCTGCTCTATCACCAGCCCAATCCGCATCACAGTATCCAACCACTTCAGTGCTCCCATTGCAGCCCATCCATACTCCTTGATCAGGTGAGCCGTTGAGATACATCAAGATCCTCTCCACCATGCGCCAATGATGCTCCTTAGGCACTTGCATGTGTTGACTCACCTGATTCACAGCAAAACAAATGTCAGGTCTAGTTATGGTAAGATAAATCAATTTGCCAACTAGTTTTCTATAGAGTTTAGGATCCTGATAAGGTTTGCTGTCTTCAATCTCCCCCTCTCGTGGGACTTTGTAACCATCCTCCATAGGCATCCTTGCTGTCTTGCGTCCATAAGCACCTGCACCTTTCAAAAGATCAAGTGTATATTTCCTTTGGGACATGAATAAACCTTCCTTGGATCTACATATCTCAATTCCAAGAAAGTATTTCATTTCTCCCAAGTCTTTAATCTCAAACGTGGATTTAAGGAACTCCTTGGTTGCTATGATACCTTCCTTATCACTCCCTGTGATAATGATATCATCAACATACACAAGGAGTGCGATCATACCTGAGGGAGTAGTGAGAGTGAAGAGAGTGTGATCTAGCTCAGACTTCTTGAAGCCTCGGCCATTAAGAGTAGTGCTCAGCTTGTTGTACCAAGCTCTTGGTGATTGCTTCAGCCCATAGATAGCTTTCTTCAGTCTCAACACATTCCCTTTCTTTACTAAGTGTTCCAAGCCTGGAGGTGGATGCATATACACTTCATCCTCAAGCTCTCCTTGTAGAAATGCATTCTTCACATCCATTTGCCATAAGCCCCATCCAAGATTCACAACCAAGCTTAGTACAATCCGGATTGTATGTAACTTAGCCACTGGTGCAAAGGTCTCAATGTAATCTTCTCCATATGTTTGATTAATGCCTCTTGCAACCAGTCTTGACTTCTTCCTCTCAACCTGACCATCAGCCTTATACTTGATTGTGAAGATCCATCTACTAGTCACAGCCTTCTTCCCTTTAGGTAACTCACTTTCATACCATGTATCATTCTTGATCATAGCTCCTGCCTCAGCTTCAACTGATTCCTTCCACTCCTTGTCTTGTATTGCCTCTTCATAGCTTCTTGGGATATACCCCTCATCCAGATTCACCATAAAGGCGCAATGTGCTTTAGGATATTGAGCAAAGGAGCACACAGCTTGAGAGGGATGCTCCACTGCTTGGGCATTGTAGTACACTCTCGTGTTTACCCAAGAGGAAGGATCCTTCCTCACTCTAGTGCTTCTTCTCAATTCTGGTTGTTGAACTCTCACGGCTTGCTCTTGAACATCCGGTTCTTCTTCTTCTTCTACACCTTCAACTGATGCTTCTTCTTCTCTTTGTTCATGCTCACCTTGATTGTGAGAGCCTGAACTCATCTCCCTTTGTTCCTGATTCAAGCCGGCTCCATCTCGGCCTAAACTTGTCTCAACCCCTCCCTCATTCAAGCCGGCTCCTTCTTGGCCACTTTCTTGAACTTCAGGCTCATTTCCCCCCTCACGACCATGGTGAGAGTCTCCATGTTGTTCCCTTTGACCAGAGTTCTGATCCTGGGACATCTTGATTCCTAGTCCCTCTAGGATAATCCTCAACACCCCGGCCTTATCTGAGGTAAGGTCTTTCAAGTCTTCTTGGTTCTTTTCTTCATAGTATCCTCGTTCTTCTACAAACTTCACATCCCTTGATACTAGAACTCTTCTTCCTGCTGGATCATAGCATTTGTATCCCTTCTGTGTTGTAGAGTAGCCTATGAACACAGCCTTTGTACTTCTTGCTTCCAACTTGCTTCTCATCTGTCCCGGAACCAACACATAGCACAAACACCCAAAGACCCTCAAGTGTTCTACAGATGGTTTGTGTTTGTTTAATACCTCAAATGGTGCCTGATCTTCAAGAATCTTTGTAGGTATCCGGTTGATTAAGTAGCAAGCAGTGGCCACAGCATCACTCCAAAACCTTTTTGGAACATTTGGTTGAAACATTAATGACCGAGCTGTCTCCATGAGATGTCGATTCTTCCTCTCAGCCACACCATTCTGCTGTGGTGTGTAGGGACAGCTTGTTTGATGGAGTATTCCATGATGAGCTAGATGAGACTTGAATGCATGGCTAGTGTACTCTCCTCCATTATCTGATCTCAAAATTTTAATCTTAGCATGATAATGGTTAGTCACATAGGATTGAAAGTTTTTAAATGCATCAAGAACTCTATCTTTTGATGGAATTAAGGTTAACCATGTGTATTTGGATTTTTCATCAATGAATGTGACAAAATACTTATGATTCTCCCTAGATAAGCAAGGTGCAGTCCATACATCAGAATGAATCAAATCAAAGCATTTCTCATAAACAGTAGATGACCTTTGAAACACAGTTTTACAATGTTTGCCTAAAATGCAAGCTTCACAGTCTTTATTCTCAAAATTAACACCTGGCAACATCAAATTCAAGGCTCTACTATGAGGATGTCCTAGTCTAGCATGCCACAAAGCATTCTTATTTAAGCTAGAAGTAGTAGTAGTAAATGAACAGCTAAAATCAGAAACAGGAGCTAATTCTTCAAGCATGTAAAGATCCCTTTTAGTAACTCCTTTTCCAATCAACTGGCTGCTCTCAATATCCTGAAACTTCACATCATTAGGACTAAAGATAACATTGCAATGTAAATCAGTAGTACATTTCTTTACTGAAAGTAAGTTAGATGTGAATTCTGGCATGTAGAATGCTCTAGTATACTTATTAAACAGTTTTAAGTTTCCTATTCCTCTAATAGGAATCTTATCTCCATTTGCAATCATCACATGCCCTTTAGCAGGTTCAATGTCTTTAATCAAACTAGTGTCACTGATCATATGATGAGATGCACCAGAATCAACTACTAATGGTTTAGTCAAGTTATTAGCCGTGAGACAAAGTGTACTAGACGACTTAAGAGAGTGTTCAGTTCTAGCAAGACTAGTATATGCATGATCCGGTTCAGTCCTAGCAAGACTAGCATATGCATGATCCAGTTTGGCAATTCCATGTTTCTCAAGACCATTATCATCATTCTTAACTATCATTGATGCACCAAAGGAATAACCATAAGTGTTACCGTTTTCCTTGAGCATTTTGATGAGGGAGTCAATGTCTGATCTCCTGATATAGTCTTGATCCCCTCCTCGGCCATTTGGATTGCCCGCATATGCCACCAAGGACTTGCCATCACTCTCCCTTCCTCCTTCATCCTTGCTCTTCCCTGAGGTGCTGGCGCCACTTGATCCTTCACTCACATTTGCCCTGACCTCCTTCTCCTTCAAGAACTTGGCCGGCTTCAGATGGGGGTGAAGTATCCAGCACTGGCTCTTCTTGTGGCCATGCTTCTTGCAATGATCACAACTCCCATTGAACTTCCTGTCTTCAAACTTGTTGTAGCCGGCCTTGTTTGCTTGAGGAGATTCATCAGAGTTGGTTTGCGCAGCCTGGTTTGCAAGTGACATCTCCCCTTTGCTTCCAAACAATCCAATAGACCCCTGCTCCCTCTGAATGTGAGAGCACACCTCCTCAAGGTCTGGTAGCTTATCAGCTCTCAACATATGCTGAATCAGTGAAGTGTAAGCCGGATTCAAGGTAAGTAGGAGACCAAAGACCTTATCCTGCTCCCTCCTCTCATTAAGCAGTTCTGGATCGGTTGTGCTTGGCCTCAGCATCTCCAGTTCTGACCATAAGGACCGGAACCTCCCCAAATGCTTGGTGAACTCCATGTCGTCTTGTACCAAGTCGTTTATGGCTTTCTTTACTTCAAACACTCGGTGAAGGTTTGAAGTATTCCCATATACCTTCTTCAAGGTATCCCAAAGCTCCTTAGCTGACTCACAGTAGTTGTAAGCCTCTAGGATCGCCGGCTCTAAGGAGGCATGAAGAACGGACATCACCAACATGTCCTCCCGCTGCCACTTCTCCACTGCCGTTTCATTTGAGACCTCTTCTGAGTCTTCTCCCTGAGTA
Source organism: Brassica rapa (assembly GCF_000309985.2). Classification (NCBI taxonomy): domain Eukaryota; kingdom Viridiplantae; phylum Streptophyta; class Magnoliopsida; order Brassicales; family Brassicaceae; genus Brassica; species Brassica rapa. The sequence goes on from NW_022610904.1 coordinate 19,116, forward strand.
ATGAGCTGAGGAGCTTCACCATCCGTGAGGTGCTTCCGCAAGCCCTTACTTCCCACTGTGGTTCTCACCATCCGAGACCACACCAAGTAGTTACTCCCCTTGAAAGTAACCGCCACCTTCATGTGCATGCTTATCCCTCCATCCATCTTCAATAGCTTGTTCTTGAACTACTTGTAGAAGACTTTGAACTTGAGACTAGATCACACCACCACTTCACGCAAAGCAAAGCTTCAATCTTGTAACCACAATGTAACCAAGGAAGACTTGAGGCTAGAGACTTCAAAGAACCTTCAAAGCTTTAGCCTTTAGTCCACGCAAAGAGCTCAGATTCTCAAGAACCTGGCTCTGATACCATATTACTTTTAGAGTATAAAGAGTAATCTGAGAGATTAGAAGAGATTAGAGAAGTATGAGAGATGATTTAGAGTAAGAGATTAGCTTAAGAGACCAAGAGAAACGCCATGGAGGCTAAGTGTAATCTGAACTGTCTAATCTTTCATTAAGGACATGAGTTACAATATATAGTGTGAGCATACAAGGATTTTCGAAATCAAGAGAAGACTAAAGCATGTGAGGTCAATCAGGAGAGGATAAGCTCATTTGGACTAGCCAATTAGCTTCTCCACATGCGCGGAGCATCTAGCATCTTGGACCGAGATGCTCTTGCCTTTCCAGCTGTTCCAGCTTGTCAAGGCGCGCTCTACCTTATCCCTAAACGGTCTGATGCATCCAGGTAAGTTCCTTCCCTTCACCTAAGTTACCGCAAGTAACTTCTTTACCCTTGTCAAGGTTTCACCCATCTTCATGTGTACGGTCATGTACGGACTGTACGGACTTGTACGGACCTTGCCCAAACCTTCCCAAGCTTCAGCTCATCTCCTTAGTCTCAACTCCTCACTTGCTTCACACTTATACACAGTTGCCACTGCTTGCTACTTGATAAACAGAACTCCAACCAAGGTTCTGAATGAGAAGGCTCCATTTGAAGTTCTGAACAGGTACAAACCAGCACTTGATTACTTGCGAGTCTTTGGATGCCTATGCTTTGTGCTCAAACCAGGAGAGATGATCAACAAGCTAGAAGCAAGAAGTACTAAGGCTGTGTTCATAGGATACTCAGCTACACAGAAAGGATACAAATGCTATGATCCTATAGCAAGGAGAGTTCTTGTAACTAGAGATGTGAAGTTCTTGGAAGATAGAGGATACTATGAAGAAAAGAACCAAGAAGACCTGAAGGACTTAACATCAGACAAGGCCACCACCTTGGGGATCATCCTTGAAGGTCTTGGAATCAGTACATCCCAGGATCCGAGGAATCACGCAACTACACCTCCTGAAGTTGGTTCACCATCCCACCTTGATCATGAGGGAGGAGAGGAGCATGAGGAGCCTATGCAAGAGGTTAATCAGGATGAAGGAGGAGTAGAGAATGAAGGAGAAGAGAGCATAGGCTCTGATGGTCATGGTCATGATCATGGTGTGAGGCAAACACCTTCTCAAGATGAAGTGGTAGAAGAACAACAGGAAGAAGAACCGGTTGTGCAGCCACTAAGAAGGAGCACAAGGATAAGGAAGGATCCTTCTAGCTGGGTAAACACGAGAGTGTACTACAATGCCCAAGCTGTGGAGCATCCTTCTCAAGCCGTGTGCTCCTTTGCTCAATATCCAGAAGAACATTGTGCCTTCATGGTTAACTTGGATGAGAACTACATCCCAAGAAGCTATGAAGAAGCAATCATGGATAAAGAATGGAAGGAGTCAGTTGGAGCTGAGGCAGGAGCTATGATCAAGAATGATACATGGTACGAGAGTGAGTTACCAAAAGGGAAGAAGGCTGTGACTAGTAGATGGATATTCACAATCAAGTACAAAGCGGATGGAAAGATTGAGAGGAAGAAGTCAAGGCTAGTTGCAAGAGGTTTCACTCAAACTTATGGAGAAGATTACATAGAAACCTTTGCACCAGTAGCTAAACTACACACAATCCGGATTGTACTAAGCTTGGCTGTGAATCTTGGATGGGGGTTATGGCAAATGGATGTGAAGAATGCATTTCTACAAGGTGAACTTGAGGATGAAGTGTATATGCATCCACCTCCAGGCCTTGAACACTTAGTGAAGAGAGGGAATGTGTTAAGACTAAAGAAAGCTATCTATGGGCTGAAGCAATCACCAAGAGCTTGGTACAACAAGTTGAGCACTACTCTGAATGGCCGAGGCTTCAAGAAGTCTGAACTAGATCACACCCTCTTCACACTCACGACTCCCTCAGGTATGATTGCACTCCTTGTGTATGTTGATGATATCATTATCACAGGGAGTGATAAGGAAGGTATCATAGCAACCAAGGAGTTTCTTAAATCCATGTTTGAGATTAAAGACTTGGGAGAAATGAAATACTTTCTTGGAATTGAGATATGTAGATCCAAGGAAGGTTTGTTCATGTCCCAAAGGAAGTATACACTTGATCTTTTGAAAGGTGCAGGTGCTTATGGAGGCAAGACAGCAAGGATGCCTATGGAGGATGGCTACAAAGTCCCACGAGAGGGGGAGATTGAAGACAACAAACCTTATCAGGATCCTAAACTCTATAGAAAACTAGTTGGCAAATTGCTTTATCTTACTATAACTAGACCTGACATTTGTTTTGCTGTGAATCAGGTGAGTCAACACATGCAAGTGCGTAAGGAACATCATTGGCGCATGGTGGAGAGGATCTTGATGTATCTCAACGGCTCACCTGATCAAGGAGTATGGATGGGCTGCAATGGAAGCACTGAAGTGGTGGGATACTGTGATGCGAATTGGGTTGGTGATAGAGCAGACAGGAGATCAACCACAGGCTATTGCACATTCATTGGAGGAAACTTGGTGACTTGGAAGAGTAAGAAGCAGAAGGTGGTGTCTTGCTCAAGTGCAGAAGCTGAGTATAGAGCGATGCTGAAGCTCACCAACGAGTTAGTATGGATCAAAGGTATCTTGAAGCATTTGGAGATTGATCAAGCCACGCCAATGACCATGCATTGTGACAACCAAGCCGCCATTCACATTGCCTCCAACTCGGTGTTCCATGAGAGAACCAAGCACATTGAAGTTGACTGTCACAAGGTGAGGCAGATGATCATCTTAGGAGTCATCTTGCCATGCTACACAAGGAGTGAAGATCAGTTAGCGGATGTGTTTACCAAGGCTGCAAGACAGAAGACAATGGAGTCCATTCACATCAGGTTGGGCCTCATTGATCTTGGGAAGAGAAGGAGCTAATCCCCTTAGCTGCAAGGTCTTTACTCTTTTTCCCTCATCAAAGTTTTATCCCATTGGGTTTTCTTTGGTGAGGTTTTTAATGAGGAAGATCTTGTGGCATTCCAAGCTTAAGCTTTCACAAAGCTAAGCTTGAGGGGGAGTGTTGAGTTGAGCTGAGTATATGTATGAAGAGCTAAGGAGTTGAAGAGGAAAGGAGATGAGGAAGCTTAAGGGAGTTTAGGGAGAGCATGGTACGGACGTCCGTACAAGGCTGTACAAGCCGTACAGTCCGTACCATCCAAGCCGCAACCTAAACTTACCTTGCACAAGTGAAACGGTAACTATGGAAGAGTTACTCAAGTGGAGAAGGATCAGACCGTTTAAGAGATAAGGGACGCGCATTGCCAGGCTGGGACAGGCTGGAAAGTTAAAGCACCTTTAGTCCAAGATGCCATAAGCGTGTGATGCCTCCTAATGGTTGATTTGAATCCTTTACCTTGACTTCACATGCTTACTCCTTAACTTTGCGATTTGTAAACCCTAGTAGCTCTCCTATATATTGTAACTCATCAACACTAATAAAGATTAAGCAGTTCTGAGTCTCTCAAATCTCTTAAGACAATGATTCTCTCTTAGACACTAAACGGCTCTCTCCAGTCTCTTAATCTTTCACAAACTTCTCTTAATCACTTCTTAAACTCTCTCTTTTATTCTGATTACTCTAAGGATCTCTTAATCTCATACCAGAGACAACTCAAGAGAGTAGTGGAGCATCTGGTACACATGATCAAGATGTGGAAGTAATTGAACTTCCACCATTCGGTGGTTGACATCCTGGGTTACTGCCAGGTCCTTGCTGATCTTGCCTTACCTTGACCCCAATACTTTCTAAGATGATCCGCAAGGTAGTGGCTCTCTCCGAGGTAAGATCCTTCAAGTCTTCTTTGTTTTGCTCCTCATAGTACCCTCTCTCTTCAACAAACTTCACATCCCTTGATACCAGCACCCTTCTTGTGTCTGGATTATAACACTTGTATCCCTTTTGAGTTGTAGAGTAGCCAATAAACATAGCCTTAGTACTCCTAGCTTCAAGCTTGTTTCTCAACTCAAGAGACAACTCAAGAGAGTAGTGGAGCATCTGGTACACATGATCAAGATGTGGAAGTAAGTGAACAGCAAGATGGAGCTGAAGCAAGTCAGCTAGGAGAAGAAGAGGCAGTTGAAGTGTCTACTTCTGTACCACAAGAAAGTGGAGAAGAATCACAAGTGGAAGTGGAACCAGCATTGAAAAGGAACACACAGCTTAAGAAGGATGCTCCACAGCCTGGGAATTGTAGTACACTCTCGTGCTTACCCAGTTGGAAGCATCTCTCCTAATCCGTGTGCTTCTTCTCAATGCTGGTTCCACTTCCACTTGTGATTCTTCTCCACTTTCTTGTGGTACAGAAGTAGACACTTCAGCAAGATGGAGCTGAAGCAAGTCAGCTAGGAGAAGAAGAGGCAGTTGAAGTGTCTACTTCTGTACCACAAGAAAGTGGAGAAGAATCACAAGTGGAAGTGGAACCAGCATTGAGAAGAAGCACACGGATTAGGAGAGATGCTTCCAACTGGGTAAGCACGAGAGTGTACTACAATGCCCAGGCTGTGGAGCATCCTTCTCAAGCTGTGTGTTCCTTTGCTCAATACCCTGAAGAACATTGTGCTTTTATGGTAAACTTGGATGAGAACTACATACCAAGAAGCTATGAAGAGGCAATGATGGATAAAGAATGGAAGGAATCAGTTGGAGCTGAGGCAGGAGCTATGATCAAGAATGATACATGGTATGAGAGTGAGTTACCAAAAGGGAAGAAGGCTGTGACTAGTAGATGGATCTTCACAATCAAGTATAAGGCTGATGGAAAGTGTTAAGTTATGGAGATGATTAAGTGAAAGGATCAAGGGTTTACATGAGAAGAGAGATCAAAGGAAGAAATGGAGTAGTTGTGTGAAGTTAAGGAGAAGTGTACGGATAGGGCAAAGGCCGTACAACTTAGGTACCTTGGGAAGAAAGGCAAAGCTCACATCTATCCTAAAGTGGCCGATGACTCTACAAGAGGAAGAGGCTTTAGGATATGACCGTTGAAGGATAAGGTTGGGACGCGGCTTAAGCTGTTGCTAGCTGTAAAGGCAAAAGGAGCATCTAGGCAAAGATGCCTTTGGCATCAAGCGTGTAAAGCCTCACCTCCGTTCATTCAAATGAAGCGCGCCTCTCCTTGGTTTGACTCCACATGCTTAGTCTTTAGGATTTGCTTTCACTATTACAAAACCCTTGTATGCTGATCCATATAAATATGTAATCTCTCCATAATAATAAATCAAGCAAGTTATGAGTCTCTCTTAGTCTCTCTCAAAGTTTCTCTCTCTAGACTCTTAATCTCATTTCATACTTTAATCTTCTCTAAACTTATTCTAATCTTCTCTAAACACTCAGATTACTCTTAACATCACTAAAAGTGATATGGTATCAGAGCCAGGTTAGTGAGAGCCTGAGGTCGTGTGAGATTCTTTGAAGTTTCAAGGTTGAAGCTTTGAAGAAACTCTTGTGTGTTCTTGTGTGTTTGAGAGTTTCTGGGTACTTTTCAAGTTCAAGACTGGTTGTGGTGTGTCATCTGAAGCTGTGTGGGTTGGAGATCAAGGCTGTGAAGGTTCTACAAGTCATTCAACTCAAGATAAAGTTTCTGAAGCTTAGAGAGTTCATCATTCAACATGGAGAGTGGGATGAACATGAACATGAAGGTAGCTGTGTGTTTCAAGGGAACCAACTACTTGGTGTGGTCTCGGATGGTGAGAACCACGGTGGGAAGCAAAGGGTTGTGGAAGCATATCACACCCGGAGAAGCTCCAAAACTCATCACCCAAGGAGAGGATGATGGTGAGGCTGCAAGCAACGCGGCTGAGAAGTGGCATCAAGAGGACATGCTGGTGATGTCAGTGCTTCACGCATCTCTTGAGCCAGCAATCTTAGATGCCTACAGCTACAGTGAGTCTGCTAAGGAGCTGTGGGACACACTGAAGAAGGTGTATGGGAATACATCAAACTTGAGCAGGGTGTTTGAGGTGAAGCAAGCAATCAACAACTTGGTACAAGAGGATATGGAGTTCACTAAGCATCTTGGGAGGTTCAGATCACTGTGGTCCGAGATGGAGATGTTAAGGCCAAGCACTACTGATGCAGGTGAGCTCAACAAGAGAAGAGAGCAAGATAAGGTCTTTGGCTTACTTCTCACTCTTAACCCGGCGTATAATGGTCTCATCCAGCACCTGCTTAGAGAAGACACTCTACCTGATCTTGAGGATGTGTGTGCGCGGATTCAGAAGGAGCAAGGCTCCATTGGGTTGTTTGCAAAGAAAGGAGACCTTTCCCTTGCAAGCCAAGCAACTCAAGAGGAAGGTAGTGAAGCTCCACAAGCAAAAAAAAGGCTGCGGCTGCGCATGGGAAGTTTGAGAAGAGGAGGTTCAATGGGAACTGTGATCACTGCAAGAAGCATGGCCACAAGAAGAGTCAATGCTGGATCCTTCACCCACACCTCAAGCCGGCAAAATTCATGAAGGATCGCGAGGCAAGGGCTAATGCATCAGATGGAACGAGTGGAGCTGGTACAAGCAAAGGAAAGGAGATAGAGGGGCGTGAAGGAGGTGATGGGAAGTCCCTTGTAGCCTACACTGGAGCACCAGGCAACCGTGGGAACAATGATCAGGAGTATCTAAGGAGAGCTGATCTTGACGCCCTCATCAAGCTATTCAAGGAGAATGGTAACACCTTTGGGTATTCTTTTGGTGCTAGGGCTATAGAGAACCATAAGGATCTAACTAGAACTGATAGGATGCATGAGAGCTTGATAGACATGGTAAATCAATCTAGGATTGCAAACCTTGCTAGAAATGATCTTGCATTCAAACCATCTAGTATCCTTGCGCATATGGCTAGTAATCACAACATTAAGCCATTAGTAGTTGACTCTGGTGCATCTCATCACATGATAAGTATACTAGCTTGATTAAGAACATTGTACCAATGAATGGAAATGTGATGATAGCTAATGGAGATAAAATACCAATTAGAGGCATAGGAAGTCTCAAACTGTTTAACAAGGAAACTAAAGCCTTCTACATGCCTGAATTCACTTCAAATTTGCTATCTGTTAAGAAGTGTGCTACTGATCTACAATGCAATGTTATATTCAGTCCTAATGATGTGAAGTTTCAGGATATTAAAAGCAGCAAGATGATTGGAAAGGGAGTAACTAAAGGAGAACTATATTTGCTTGAAGACCTTGCTCCTGTTTCTAGTTATAGCTGCTCATTTACTTCTGTTTCTGGTTCTAGTTTAAGTAAAAATGCATTGTGGCATGCTAGATTAGGACACCCTCATAATAAGGCTTTAAAACTGATGTTGCCAGGTGTTTCCTTTGAGAATAATGAGTGTGAAGCTTGCATTTTAGGCAAGCATTGTAGAACTGTCTTTACCAAGTCTACTACTGTTTATGAAAAGTGTTTTGATCTTATTCATTCTGATGTTTGGACTGCACCTTGCTTATCTAGAGAAAACCATAAGTATTATGTAACTTTCATTGATGAAAAATCCAAATACACCTGGTTAACCTTAATTCCAACCAAAGATAGGGTACTTGATGCATTTAAAAACTTTCAAGCCTATGTAACTAACCATTACAATGCCAAGATAAAGATTTTCAGGTCAGATAATGGAGGAGAGTACACGGGACAAGCATTCAAGCTACACCTATCTCAGCATGGAATCCTTCATCAGACAAGCTGTCCCTATACACCACAACAGAATGGTGTGGCTGAAAGGAAGAACAGGCACTTGATGGAAGTAGCCAGGTCCATGATGTTTCAATCCAATGTGCCTAAGAAGTTTTGGAGTGATGCAGTTGCTACGGCTTGTTATCTCATCAACAGGACACCAACTCTGATCCTTCAAGGACAATCACCATTTGAGGTACTGAATCAGTACAAGCCTTCACTAGAGCATATCAAGATCTTTGGGTGTTTGTGTTTTGTGATGGTGCCTGGAGAGATAAGAAACAAGCTAGAAGCTAAGAGTTCAAAGGCAATGTTCATTGGATACTCATCAAGTCAGAAAGGATACAAGTGTTATGATCCTAACACAAGGAGAGTGTTAGTATCTAGAGAAGTGAAGTTTGTTGAAGAAAAAGGATATTATGAGGAACAGATTCAAGAAGATTTGAAGGATCTTACATCTGATAGAGCTGAAACCTTGAGGATTATCCTAGAAGGGCTTGGAATCAACATGAATCAAGGACATCAGGGGGGGAGAAGTACTACTCCAGCACCGGATCATCAGACTTCCAACCTTGAGCATGAGGGGGGCAATGAAACAAGAACTCCAAACCGTGGAGAGACAAGTAGAGAAGAGAGTTCTGGCTCTCATGATCAAGCTGTGGAATCAAATGATCAACAAGAAGAAGCTGAAGACAGTCAGCTAAGGGAAGAAGGAGCTGAAGCAAGTCAGCTAGGAGAAGAAAGATCTGAAACAAGTGTGTTGCCACAAGAAGAAGAACAAGAGATGGCGCTAGAAGGGCCAATGTTGAGAAGAAGTACAAGGCTGAGAAGGGATCCTTCCAGTTGGGTAAACACAAGAGTGTACTACAATGCCCAAGCTGTGGAGCATCCTACTCAGGCCGTGTGTTCTTTTGCTCAATATCCAGAAGCACATTGCGCATTCATGGTAAACTTGGATGAAAATCACATTCCAAGAAGCTATGAAGAGGCAATGGAGGATAAGGAGTGGAAGGAATCAGTAGGAGCTGAGGCAGGAGCTATGATAAAGAATGATACATGGTATGAGAGTGAACTACCAAAAGGGAAGAAGGCTGTGTCTAGTAGATGGATCTTTACAATCAAGTACAGGGCTGATGGGTCGATTGAGAGGAAGAAGACTAGACTAGTAGCAAGAGGGTTCACTCAGACATATGGAGAGGATTAAATTGAGACATTTGCACCAGTAGCCAAGCTACACACCATTAGGATTGTTTTAAGCTTGGCTGTGAACCTTGGATGGGGATTGTGGCAAATGGATGTAAAGAATGCATTTCTACAAGGAGAGCTTGAGGATGAAGTCTATATGTATCCTCCACCAGGTCTGGAACATCTAGTGAAGAGAGGGAATGTACTGAGGCTAAAGAAAGCCATTTATGGGTTGAAGCAATCACCAAGAGCTTGGTATAACAAGTTGAGCACAACTCTGAATGGCCGAGGCTTCAAGAAGTCAGAATTGGATCACACTCTCTTTACACTCACGACACCCTCAGGTATGGTTGCTCTCCTTGTGTATGTGGATGATATCATTATCACTGGGAGTGATAAGGAAGGTATCAAAGCAACCAAGGAGTTTCTAAAATCTATGTTTGAAATCAAAGACTTGGGAGAAATGAAATACTTCCTTGGAATTGAGATTTGTAGATCCAAGGAAGGTTTGTTCATGTCCCAAAGGAAGTATACACTTGATCTTTTGAAAGGTGCAGGCGCTTATGGAGGCAAGACAGCAAGGATGCCAATGGAGGATGGCTACAAAGTACCAAGAGAGGGGGAGATTGAAGACAGCAAGCCATTTCATGATCCTATACTCTATAGAACACTTGTTGGCAAATTGATTTACCTTACCATCACAAGGCCTGATATATATTTTGCTGTGAATCAGGTGAGCCAACACATGCAGCTTCCCAAGGAACATCACTGGCGCATGGTGGAGAGGCTGTTGATGTATCTGAATGGCTCGCCGGATCAAGGAGTATGGATGGGGTGCAATGAAAGCACAGAAGTGGTGGGCTATTGTGATGCTGATTGGGCTGGTGATAGAGCAGACAGGAGATCAACCACAGGCTATTGCACATTCATTGGAGGCAACTTGGTGACTTGGAAGAGCAAGAAGCAGAAGGTGGTGTCTTGCTCAAGTGCAGAAGCTGAGTATAGAGCTATGCTGAAGCTCACCAACGAGCTAGTATGGATCAAAGGCATCTTGAAGCATTTGGAGATTGATCAAGCCACGCCAATGACCATGCATTGTGACAACCAGGCCGCCATCCACATTGCCTCTAACTCGGTGTTCCATGAGAGAACCAAGCACATTGAAGTTGATTGTCACAAGGTGAGGCAGATGATCATCTTAGGAGTCATCTTGCCATGCTACACAAGGAGTGAAGATCAGTTAGCGGATGTGTTCACCAAGGCTGCAAGACAGAAGACAATGGAGTCCATTCACATCAGGTTGGGCCTCATTGATCTTGGGAAGAGAAGGAGCTAATCCCCTTAGCTGCAAGGTCTTTACTCTTTTTCCCTCATCAAAGTTTTATCCCATTGGGTTTTCTTTGGTGAGGTTTTTAATGAGGAAGATCTTGTGGCTTTCCAAGCTTAGGCTTTCACAAAGCTAAGCTTGAGGGGGAGTGTTAAGTTATGGAGATGATTAAGTGAAAGGATCAAGGGTTTACATGAGAAGAGAGATCAAAGGAAGAAATGGAGTAGTTGTGTGAAGTTAAGGAGAAGTGTACGGATAGGGCAAAGGCCGTACAACTTAGGTACATTGGGAAGAAAGGCAAAGCTCACATCTATCCTAAAATGGCCGATGACTCTACAAGAGGAAGATGCTTTAGGATATGACCGTTGAAGGATAAGGTTGGGACGCGGCTTAAGCTGTTGCTAGCTGTAAAGGCAAAAGGAGCATCTAGGCAAAGATGCCTTTGGCATCAAGCGTGTAAAGCCTCACCTCCGTTCATTCAAATGAAGCGCGCCTCTACTTGGTTTGACTCCACATGCTTAGTCTTCAGGATTTGCTTTCACTATTACAAAACCCTTGTATGCTGATCCATATAAATATATAATCTCTCCATAATAATAAATCAAGCAAGTTATGAGTCTCTCTTAGTCTCTCTCAAAGTTTCTCTCTCTAGACTCTTAATCTCATTTCATACTTTAATCTTCTCTAAACTTATTCTAATCTTCTCTAAACACTCAGATTACTCTTAACATCACTAAAAGTGATAGAAAGGTGGAGAGGAAGAAGTCAAGATTGGTTGCAAGAGGCTTTACTCAAACTTATGGAGAAGATTACATTGAGACCTTTGCACCAGTAGCTAAACTACACACAATCCGGATTGTCTTAAGCTTAGCTGTGAACCTTGGATGGGGCTTATGGCAAATGGATGTGAAGAATGCATTTCTACAAGGAGAGCTGGAGGATGAAGTGTATATGCATCCACATCCAGGCTTGGAACACTTAGTGAAGAGAGGGAATGTGTTGAGACTGAAGAAAGCTATCTATGGACTGAAGCAATCACCAAGAGCTTGGTACAACAAGCTGAGTACCACTCTGAATGGCCGAGGCTTCAAGAAGTCTGAACTAGACCACACCCTCTTCACTCTCACCACTCCCTCAGGTATGATTGCACTCCTTGTGTATGTTGATGATATCATTATCACAGGAAGTGATAAGGAAGGTATCATAGCAACCAAGGAGTTCCTTAAATCCATGTTTGAGATTAAAGACTTGGGAGAAATGAAATACTTTCTTGGGATTGAGATATGTAGATCCAAGGAAGGGTTGTTCATGTCCCAAAGGAAGTATACACTTGATCTTTTGAAAGGTGCAGGTGCTTATGGAGGCAAGACAGCAAGGATGCCTATGGAGGATGGCTACAAAGTCCCACGAGAGGGGGAGATTGAAGACAGCAAACCTTATCAGGATCCTAAACTCTATAGAAAACTAGTTGGTAAATTGATTTACCTTACCATAACTAGACCTGACATTTGTTTTGCTGTGAATCAGGTGAGCCAACACATGCAAGTGCCTAAGGAGCATCACTGGCGCATGGTGGAGAGGATCTTGATGTATCTCAACGGCTCACCTGATCAAGGAGTATGGATGGGTTGCAATGGGAGCACTGAAGTGGTTGGATACTGTGATGCGGATTGGGCTGGTGATAGAGCAGACAGGAGATCAACCACAGGCTATTGCACATTCATTGGAGGCAACTTGGTTACTTGGAAGAGTAAGAAGCAGAAGGTGGTGTCTTGCTCAAGTGCAGAGGCTGAGTATAGAGCTATGCTGAAGCTTACCAACGAGCTGGTGTGGATCAAAGGTATCTTGAAGCATTTGGAGATTGATCAAGCCACGCCAATGACAATGCATTGTGATAACCAAGCTGCCATCCACATTGCCTCCAACTCGGTGTTCCATGAGAGAACCAAGCACATTGAAGTGGATTGCCACAAGGTGAGGCAGATGATCATCTTAGGAGTCATCCTGCCATGCTACACAAGAAGTGAAGATCAGTTGGCTGATGTGTTCACTAAGGCGGCGAGACAGAAGACAATGGAGTCCATTCACATCAGGTTGGGCCTCATTGATCTTGGGAAGAGAAGGAGCTGATCCCCTTTGGCTGTGAGGTCTTTACTCTTTTTCTCTCATCAAGGTTTTGTCCCAATGGGTTTTCCTTGGTGAGGTTTTTAATGAGGAAGATCTCATGGCTATCCAAGCTTAGTCTTTCACAAAGCTAAGCTTGAGGGGGAGTGTTAAGTTGTGGAGATGATTAAGTGAAAGGATCAAGGGTTTACATGAGAAGAGAGATCAAAGGAAGAAATGGAGTAGTTGTGTGAAGTTAAGGAGAAGTGTACGGATAGGGCAAAGGCCGTACAACTTAGGTACCTTGGGAGGAAAGGCAAAGCTCACATCTATCCTAAAGTGGCCGATGACTCTACAAGAGGAAGAGGCTTTAGGATATGACCGTTGGAGGATAAGGTTGGGATGCGGCTTGAGCTGTTGCTAGCTGTAAAGGCAAAAGGAGCATCTAGGCAAAGATACCTTTGGCATCAAGCGTGTAAAGCCTCACCTCCGTTCATTCAAATGAAGCGTGCCTCTCCTTGGTTTGACTCCACATGCTTAGTCTCTAGGATTTGCTTTCACTATTACAAAACCCTCGTATGCTGATCCATATAAATATGTAATCTCTCCATAATAATAAATCAGACAGTTCAGCTTATCTTTGCCTCCATGGCTTACTCTTAGTCTTGTTCTCTAAACCTTACTCTCTACACTCGTTTCTTCTCTAATCTCTCTTAAATCTATTCTAAACACTCAGATTACTCTTCATTACTCTAAAAGTGATAACCAGGAACACCTTTAGTGAGGCTCAAGCAATGGTACCTGATACATTATCCCAAAGGTGCATCAGTACCTATCAAAAACAAGAAAATGAATATCCTGCATCACACTTGATGCACACAATCTCATAATTCAATCATAATCATTTTAAGTATCTTTTCAAGCACAAGCAATGAATAAGATGCACCATCTTCATGGCATCAGCAACTTCTTGGAAAGGCAGAATGGATTCATCAGCTTTTCCTCAATCACCTCTCATTGAAGCTGCATTGATGGAAAGCCTTCTTCCTCACTCGCCAAGACTGCTCTGAACAGCCTCTTGCCTAGACACGCCACTGTCTTGGTCCGGTTGATGATCCTTGTAGAAGCCTTTGCAAAGACTTGTTACTGACCATGGATCATATGCATTAAGACTCCCCCTCAAGCTTAGAACCAAGACTAGAAGGAGCTAAGCTTGTGATGAACCTATGCATCTCCATGGTCATAACTAACATCTTTTATGATAGCTTTCTTCTTGTGAGTTTTCTCTCTTCCTTAACCAGGAATTAGGTTGTTTGAATCACCATAGAGAGTCTCACAAGACACATCTCTCATTGCATAATGACCCATGCTACACTTCTTGTAGACTAAGGTGAGATTTTATAAGGATTTACTCAAGGTGTGTGTGAGAAAGTGTTTAGTGTGGGAACCGAAATTCGCACTGTCGATTTCCGTTTAAATAAGGAAACTAAGAAAACCCTAGTTTCCCAGAGGACCCGGATATCTGTTAATTACCACACGTCAAGCAATCAGAACACGAGAATAACAACGATAAAAATAAGAAATCGAAAAGAGAGCAAAGTAGATCTTATTCCGAATCTGCGTATGAGCGTTACAACAAGGTATAAGCCTGGGCTCGAGAGCTGTCGGCGAGATTCCTAGTTCTAGCAACCCTAAGACGGCTAAACCTAATTGAGTCGCAGCTCGAAATAAAAAAACGGAAAGTTGCCTAAATCGCTCTAAGTGCTAAGTTTGCTCTGAAAAAAGTTCTTTTCTGCTCCTCGCCTAGGACTCCTTATATACTAGCTCCAAGGTCGGTTTACGCTTTTACTCTTCTGCCCTTAAGCCGTCATAGCATAAAAATGGAGATATTCCATTTTTCCCGATCTTCACAATTATCTTCAAAACTTCCGCATTTATCCGCGGAAACTTGACATTTATCCTTCCTCGTGGGCCAAGCGTGAACCATACTGTGGTTCACGGGCTTTTGGTTAGGAAAAATCGTAGGATGGGCCTCGAGTCGTGTTTTAGGTCCCTTGGGGCCGTCTTCCGACTCGACACGTTTACTACGAGTTTTCCGCGGTTTCTAATCCGTGAAGTTTGATCGATGAATTAGAATAGCGGGAAACATGGACTGAGCTTGCTACGGTCTTCGGGAGATAGCATTCGAAGGTTTGACGAGGATGCAAGGACTGGTGTCATACCAATGTTCGGAAAGGTTCAATCGCTACACAGCGACCAAACTTTGGCTCGAGCCCAGTCGTTATGTAGCGACCGAGCGAGACGAGTGCCCGGTCGCTATGTAGCGACCGAGCTTTGGCTCGAGCTCGGTCGCTACATAGCGACCGAGCGGGACGATCGCTTGGTCGCTACGTAGCGACCGAGCTTTGGCTCGAGCTCGGTCGCTATGTAGCGACCAAGTGGGACGATCGCTCGGTCGCTACGTAGCGACCGAGCTTGGCTGAGCTCGGTCGCTACGTAGCGACCGAGCGGGACGATCGCTCGGTCGCTACGTAGCGACCGAGCGGGACGATCGCTCGGTTGCTACGTAGCGACCGAGCTTGGCTGAGCTCGGTCGCTACGTAGCGACCGAGCGAGACGATCGCTCGGTCGCTACGTAGCGACCGAGCGAGACGATCGCTCGGTCGCTACGTAGCGACCGAGCTTTGGCTCGAGCTCGGTCGCTACGTAGCGACCGAGCGGGACGATCGCTCGGTCGCTACGTAGCGACCGAGCTTTGGCTCGAGTTCGGTCGCTACGTAGCGACCGAGCGGGACGAGCGCTCGGTCGCTACGTAGCGACCGAGCTTTGGCTCGAGCTCGGTCGCTACGTAGCGACCGAACGGGACGATCGTTCGGTCGCTACGTAGCGACCGAGGGGGACGGACGTTCGGTCGCTGCGTAACGACCTGTTTCGAGCTTTCGTCGGACATCTCGATTCTTTCTTCCGCCAAGCTTTTTCGTAAGGAAGAATCTATTTCGAAAAGTACTCTTCGGAGAAACTCTTTTTTTCTTCTTCGGACGTTTTGAATGTTAAATTTGTCGTGACCGTTTTTGACCCCAACAGTTAGCCCCCCAGCCGTTAGAGTTGTGACTCTAGCGGGCGGATAGATGACTTTGACAAGGCTAAGTGTATTGGACGAAATTTACAGTTAAAACTCCGCGGAAAATAGTTGTCGAGGCGACATTCCGAACCCATACTTCTATAAGTAGTGAGCTCTTGTCATTCATTTTCTTCACACCTTTCCTTCTTCATTTTCTTCAAAAACCTCTCTAGTTTCATAACTTTCCTTTCAACATATCTTTCTCCCAAGGTGATAAGAAGGATTCCGACGTCGAGATGGGTGAGGCCACTTCTCCGGCTCTGGTTCCAACTTCTCCGGTGGAAGTGCCGGCTTGTGTTGCCGGTCATCTTTCTTTCCGAGAGAAACTAGTTCGTCGCCAAGCCGAGAAAGAATTGGCTCAGACTGGCTCCGAGTTTCCGTCTTCCTCCGCGCAGGTCGTTGCCCCGTGTCATGGGACCGACGTCGTGGCTCCGCAAGTCCTACCTGCGGGATCTTCCACGACTCCGATCCTCGTCGAAGACAAAGAGAAGGCCGCTGACTCTATGCCTCCGCCTCCAGCCAGAAAAGAAATCGTTCTGGCATTGCGTGCTCCTAGCACTGTCCAGGCTACTCAGCCTAAGAGTCGGAAGAGAAAACTGGCCAAGAGCGGTGACGGGGAGACTTCGCAGCGAGGTGGGTCGAGCCTAGCATCGGGACTTCGCGGAAAGGTTTGTTTCGTGTTTGAATTCTCGATCGTCTTTCGTGCATTCTTTTCATGGACTTAGTCTTAAGAATTTTTACCGTTCGCAGTTCATATCGTTGATCGATGGGATGATCAGCGAATGTGGTTCTGAGACCAGTCGTCTTTCCGGGGAGTTGGTGGAGCTTCAGGGCAGATGGTCCGAAACCGAGGCTATGTTGACGGCTGTCGAGGACTCTCACTCTGCGAAAGTGTCGAAGCTCGAGGTTGCGATAGGGGAGCTTGAGAGGGACCTCGGGAAGACGGCGAGTTCCTTGCTTAAGGAAAAGAAGGCCAGGAAGGCCAAATCCTCGGAGGTGCGTCGACTCCAGCGTCAGGTCGAGAGTGACGCTGGACTAGCGCGCCGCGGGATCCAAGAGGCTACGGATGCCCTTCGCGCGGAGTTTCAGGCTCGCTTGGCGAAGATTTCTGCTTCCTTGGGTTCCCTCGAGTGTATTCGGAGCATGGATCTTGCTTTGGCGACGATTGAGGGTGGGATGGCCGTGGTTCAGTCGTTCCAAAGCGAGACTCCCCCGACCTTGGAGGCTGAAGAGGCCCGACTGTCCAGCTGCAAGGGAGATATGGCGGCCGAGGATGGCGATTTCGGTCCCATCCTGGCCGACCTAAAATCCGCTTGCTTCCTTCCGACGTGTTCAGAAGACCCAGAGGGGAAAGATCCGATGGTCGGAGAGAACAGAAGCGACGCGGCTCCAGGCTCGGACGAGGCGGCGGGTGAAGAGGGGGCGTAAGTTCTGAGGGTGATTTGGGTTAGATCTCTTGCGAGAGATTTGTTTTTTTCTTTTTTTTTCTTTTATGTCTTTATGTTTCGGCCTTGAATGGCCTTGTTTGTATTTCGGGACTGGCCGTGTGTGGCTTTGAATCCCTGCCGCTCCGCGGCTTTATCGTATGATAATCGGATAACGTTTTTCTTATGAATTTGTGAATAGTGGGGAGGAAGGT
This sequence comes from Brassica rapa, assembly GCF_000309985.2. Taxonomy (NCBI): domain Eukaryota; kingdom Viridiplantae; phylum Streptophyta; class Magnoliopsida; order Brassicales; family Brassicaceae; genus Brassica; species Brassica rapa. The sequence continues at coordinate 36,543 of NW_022610904.1, forward strand.
GATGAGTTGTCGTCTCATATCCTTCTTCGATTTGTGGAATGTTTTGTTCGAGACCTGTTTCGGGAGTTCTTCCGCGAGATGTGAACTCTGCGGGGGTGCTGAAGGTGTCGAACGTAAACATAGAGGCGTGGTTTAAGAATCTCTTATCTTTCGATATCATGCCTTTGAGATGTTAGAGACCAGTGCGCTGGGTTTAGGGCAAGACCTAGGTTTACTTTCGGTTTAAGGATTGTGCGGTGACTAACCGGCTATCGTTTTTCCTGTCGCGATTTCTTCCTGATTCGTATCGATGTAAAGTCCGCGAAAAGTTCTCGGCTTATACGACTTGTTTGATACGAATCGAGCATCTCTCCGGAGACCGGAAGTGCTAGACCAAAATTTCAGATTTCTTTTATAGCGCTATTATCCTTGTGTCGGATGTAAGAGAGTCATCTCCATGAGATGGCTATGTCTGTTTAGGACGTTTGTGAGTTCGATGTGATCAGCATCGGACTTGGCGGCGTGTGCCGTTGTTTTGATTAATTTGCGCAAAATAAATGTTAATGTGTGCATATATGTGTCTTTTTGCGGAGATTTCGTTTGCTCGGAAGCAACCAACTTTGAGGCATCTTTTGCGACGTCTCGCGATGCTAAAGGTTTGATTCTCCCAAGCGGCCGACTAATTTCCGAAGACCTTGTTGTGATTTCGCGGGTGAGGGTGTTTTGATAAGTCGAAAACACCAAAAGTGCGGTAAGAAGTTTTTCGATTTTGTGGGAGTATACGTACCCACTCCCCCCCCCCTTTTTAATGAGGGGGGACAGCTGAATTTGCCTTTCGGCAAACTGCCTACGTACTCCTTGCGGAGATCAAGCCGTCTCGTAGTTCAGTGATTGCGAGTTGGTTTGTTTAGTGATAGTATTTTTTGAGATGCATCGCATTCCAGGTTCTAGGGATTTTTATGCCCTGCATGTTGGCTATTTCGTAAGAACCTGGTCGGACGACTTTTTCGATTTTATAGGGACCTTCCCAGTTTGCTCCGAGTTTTCCCGCGTTTCGTTCAGCGGTGTTTTGGAAGACTTTGCGAAGGACCAGATCTCCCTGATTGAACCTACGGTTCCGTACGTTGGAGTTATAGTATCTCGCAGCGGCGTGCTGGTAGTTTTGAATTCGGATGAGCGCTCGATCCCGGCGTTCGTTAATGAGGTCGAGATCGTCCAAGAGCATAGCATTGTTGAGTTCCTCTCGTTCGGGTAAGAACCTTCTTCGAACACCGGGAAATTCTACTTCCGCGGGAATCATGCACTCCGTGCCGTATACCAAGGCGAAGAGAGTTTCTCCCGTTGCTCGCCTTGGGGTGGTACGGTGAGACCAGAGGACTCCCTCGAGTTCTCCGGCCCATCTACCTTTTTTGGCCTCCAAGCGTTTCTTCAGTCCGTCGAGAATGGTCTTGTTGATTGTTTCAGCCTGTCCGTTGCACTGCGGATATCTGGGAGTTGACTTGTTGAGTCGTATCTTCCACTTTTCGCAGAATGCCTCGAATCGGGTGGAAATGAATTGAGACCCGTTATCGGTTACGATTTCGTAAGGAACTCCATGCCTGCAGATGATGTTTCTCCATACGAAATTCTCGACTTGGACGTCTTTTATACTCGCGTACGAGTCGGCCTCTACCCATTTTGAGAAGAAATCGGTAAGGACTAGAAGGAAACGCTTTTGCTTTGAGTTGTGCAGAGGTCCGACGATATCCATGGCCCAGTGCATAAAGGGATAAGGCGATGTGATGGAGGAAAGAACTTCGGCCGGTTGTCGGATAGTTGGTGCATGCCTTTGGCATTTTTCGCATTTTCGTGCGAATTTTTCGCAATCTCCGATCATTGTTGGCCAATAGTATCCGTGGCGTTTGATTTTCACGGCTAGTGATCTACCGCCGGAATGGTTGCCGCATGAGCCGGAATGTATTTCCTCCATTACTTTCCTCGCCTTTTCTCCTTCCAGGCACGTCAGGAGCGGTCCGGAGAATCTCCACTTGTAGATTTCGCCGTCCAATGTTACGTAGCGTGCGGCCTGTGTTCGGATCTTGCGAGCTGACCATTTTTCGGCGGGCAGTTGCCCGTCGATAATGTAGTCTCGAATCGTCTGAAGCCATGGGGTATCACAACCGTAATCGGATTGCTCCGATGGTGGTGGTATCGTAATCTCTTCCTCCTCGTCGTCTTGACCCTCTATGAGATTGACAACGACTGGCGGTCTGATACTCGGATGTTCGATGAATTCGACCGGAATTACCCTTTTGAGTCCTGGATCGGAACTTGATGCTAAGGCCGCGAGGGCGTCCGCCTGGACATTCTCGGAACGGGGGATCCGGTAAGGGCGAAACAGTCGAAGTCTTGAGCTAGACCTTGGACCAGTTTGAGGTACGCGTCCATCCGTTGGTCTCTGGCTTCATATTCTCCGCTGAATTGACTGGCCACTAACTGGGAGTCGCAGTAAGCGTGGAGATTACGTATTTTTAAGCCGTGAGCCAAACGTAGACCTGCGATCAATGCTTCGTATTCGGCCTCGTTGTTTGAGGCATGGAATTCTAGTCTGAAAGATTGTTCCAGGATCTCGCTCGTTGGAGATGTGAGACGGATCCCGATACCCGATCCTTGCTTGGATGAGGATCCGTCGACGTGGAGGAGCCAGGTGGAATTTGGTTCCTCGTTGGTTATTGCTCCCGTTGGAAGTTCGACCAAAAAGTCCGCGAGCACTTGTGATTTTGCGCTCGTCCTTGGTCGGTATTCGATGTCATACTCGCTCAACTCGACCGCCCACTTAGCCAATCGGCCTGATTGGCTTGGGCTATGCAAAATCGTCCGTAAGGGAAAAGTCGTGAGGATAACAATCGTGTGGGATTGGAAATATGGTCGTAGTTTTCGGGCCGATGTTACGACCACGCATGCCAATTTTTCCATCAACGGATACCTAGATTCGGCATCCAACAAGGTTTTGCTTATGTAAAAAATAGGTTTCTGCTCCCCGCGTTCTTCCATGATCAGGACTCCGCTTACGGCTGTTGCCGATACCTCGATGTACAAGAATAAAGGCTCCCCTTCCACGGGTTTTGCGAGAACTGGAGGAGTAGCTAAATAACGCTTCAGCTGTTGGAAGGCGTTTTCGCACTCTTCCGTCCATTCCAATTTTTTATTTCCTCGCAGGACGTCGTAGAAGGGCAGGCACTTATCTGTTGATCGTGAGATAAATCGGTTAAGCGCTGCGATTCTGCCGGTCAGTCTTTGGACTTCCCGTTTATTCTTCGGCGAAGCCATCTCGATTAGAGCGTTGATCTGTTTTGGATTTGCTTCGATACCGCGGTTGGTGACCAAGTAGCCGAGGAATTCTCCTGATGCCACGGCAAATCTACATTTCGTCGGGTTGAGATGTTATGGGAGTTTAGTTGTGCGAAGCATTCTTCGAGATGTGACACGTGATCTCTTGCTTTAAGGGATTTGACAAGCATGTCGTCGATATAAACTTCCATCGTTTTTCCGAGTTGTTTGGAGAACATTCGGTTCACGAGTCGTTGGTAAGTTGCTCCAGCGTTTTTGAGGCCGAAGGGCATTACCTCATAGCAATAGGTTCCGCGATCGGTAATGAACGCAGTCTTCTCACGATCGTCGGGATTCATCCTAATTTGATTATAGCCTGAGAAAGCGTCCATGAAGGATAAGAGTTTGTTGCCCGCCGTTGCTTCTACCAATCGATCGATATGTGGTAGAGGGAAGCTATCCTTTGGACATGCCTTGTCTAGGTCGGTAAAATCTACGCAAACTCGCCACTTCCCGTTTTTCTTTTTGACTACTACGGGGTTGGCGAGCCAGTCCAGGTATCTTACTTCCGTTATTGACCCAACTTTAAGCAGTTTTTCGACCTCATCGTTTACTGCGGTAGCACGTTTGGGTCCCAGCTTCCGTCTTTTCTGTTTGACGGGTTTGAATGTTGGGTCGATGTTCAGCTCGTGACATGTTATGTTAATGTCGATTCCTGGCATATCTTCCGCAGCCCATGCGAAAGTATTAAGGTTCTTTTTAAGACAGGTTGTGAGTTCTGTCTTTAAAGGCTCGTGGAGATTGGCTCCGATCTCGACGCAGCGTTCTGGGAAGGCTTCGTCGAGACAGATTGTTACCACGGGTTCACAAGTTGGCTCGCGTTTTTTATCTAGGGCTGTGAAGATACGAGATTGCCAGAAGAATTCCGCTGAATCCTGACTTCGCGTATCTTTGATGGAGGTCTTTTTCTCCGCTTTCTTAGGAGTAATTTCGAGGATCGGTCTCTTTCGTTTTAGTTCCGCGGCGAAACAAACCTGAGAAACTCTTGGGTTTCCCCAGATTACCTCGACTCCGTTAGGGGTCGGGAACTTGAGGCAAAGATGGTAGGTTGATGGGATTGCGCGCATGGTGTTCAGCCATGGCGTCCCCATGATAACGTTGTAAGATGCGGGGCGGTCAACGACTAGAAATTCTGTGATGTTTGTCACGGTTCCGGCTCTGACAGCGAGTCTAATCGATCCATAGGCCATGGTCGTTTCCCCCGAAAGCCCTAGCAGTGGGCTTGGGCATTTTGCGATCTCGGATTGACTGATCCCCATCTTTTCAAGAGTGTCTTTGAAGATGATATCGGCCGAGCTTCCGGTATCGATTAGTACTCTAGCGACGTCGATATCTCGAATTGTCAACTCGATAACAAGGAGATCGTTCCGAGGTTTGGCTCGATCGACCGTTTCTCCCCCCCCTTGAATGAGATGACATTCGCGCACGTCGAATCTCGCATGTCGTTTCTGATCGTTGAGTGGTTTTTGCGGGTTAGATTGATCCGTAAGTCCCCCTCCTTCTAGCGCCAAACTGTGGGAACCGAAATTCGCACTGTCGATTTCCGTTTAAATAAGGAAACTAAGAAAACCCTAGTTTCCCAGAGGACCCGGATATCTGTTAATTACCACACGTCAAGCAATCAGAACACGAGAATAACAACGATAAAAATAAGAAATCGAAAAGAGAGCAAAGTAGATCTTATTCCGAATCTGCGTATGAGCGTTACAACAAGGTATAAGCCTGGGCTCGAGAGCTGTCGGCGAGATTCCTAGTTCTAGCAACCCTAAGACGGCTAAACCTAATTGAGTCGCAGCTCGAAATAACAAAAACGGAAAGTTGCCTAAATCGCTCTAAGTGCTAAGTATGAGATTTTCAGAGATCTCAGGTTGTGTGTGTGTATAAGCTCCAATGGAGCAAGCTGAGAAGATTAGAGTTTGTTTTAGGTGATTTTAGAGAGAGACTTTATAAGAGTGTTTATGTGTTTACTTAAATCAGAAACAAGAGACTTTGAGAGATTAAGAGTATAAGAAAGGGAGAGATTAGAGAGAATCTGATTCAAGAACACATTTCATTATGAAGTGGAGAGGGGAAATCCCCCAAACTCCCTTAAGGGTTTACAAAATCGCCCACACATCTCCTTTTATAAGGTTTACAACTTTGCATTCTCATAAACCTAAATCTAATGGATAATATTAACTTGAGATGAATGGAAGGCTAGGATGTAAGCTTGGTATTGCAATCTGTGCGATGTCTTGTGATTGGCTGAGGGCTGATGATGCTTCATTGGTTGATTTGAATCTGTTCAAAGGGAAGGCTTGCCTCTGATTGGATAATCCTAGGCGCCTCCTAATGTAGCCTCTCTTGTGTCCAGATTCATGATCAGTATCCAGCCAAGGGACAGCTCACGCCAGCTCACTCCTTGCTGTGCCTTATCCACAAGTGGTCCCAACATTCAAACTCAGACATTGGCGCCCTTGATCAGAACATACTCCTTTGCTTCCATTTAAATCCGCTCATGAGTTTCTTCTTCCTTGGGGCGCAAGTTAGGCTGATCACAAACCTTAGAGCATGTACGGATCATGTCATGTCCGTACATAGACGCCCTAAGTTTGCACCAAGCCTAAGACTCACAAATGGCCGAGTATACACCTTTGGTACGTCCACCATCCGTACTGATTCATACTAGGCCGTACATGGCTGTACCAGCCTCGCCCTATCTTTGTACACTCGCCCATTTGCTCCTCAATACTCTTCTAAGTCTCTCCTAGACTTTGTCCTTGCTTAGAACCACCATCAGATCACCTCTAGCTCTCTTAAGACACTTCACCACTCTTGATAGGCATTCTCTAAAGCTCTTGCCCTATCTTTGCACAAGCTCCATCTCAACTCTACACCTTTAGCTTCTCCATTCCTTTCTTCAAGTTAACACTCCCCCTCAAGCTTGACTTTAGCTGATCCTAAGTCAAGCTTGGAACCTTGAAGAACTTCCTCATTAAAAACCTCACCAAGGAAAACCCTTTGGGACAAAACCTTGATGAGGGAAAAAGAGTAAAGCCTCCAAGGCCTAGGGATTGGCCAGTGAGTCTTTGTGCCTTACCAGCAATGTAAGGGACACAAAGACTCTGGATCATGGCCTCTTCTTGTGATGCAATGTTGATCATCACTTCATTGCACACCACCAACACTTCTTGGAACTCTTCTTTGGACCGGCCTGAGTCTTCCCTTCTCTCGTGGCTTCTTGCCATCTCCATCAGGTAAGACACGCCTAGCTCCTGCTCATTGAGTATCCAAGTACCTGATACAACATTCCACAAGTGTATCAGTCCTCAAGAGATAAACCTATCATGTATATATTTAAAGAGTTAAGATCAGGTTTACTCCCTTGTTTAGATGGTGAGGAGTGGCTGCTCTGAACCGCCACTTGAATCCTCACTTGCTGAGCTTAACAGCTTCTCCTTTCATCACACAAGCTCACTAACACTCCCCCTCAAGCTTGAGACCGAGTATAGGGAAGGTCCAAGCTTGAAGGTGAGCGCATACTAAGCTTCATGAACAACCTTGTGGGAACACCTCCATCTTCTTCAGACTTGATGCTTACTTCCCCACTTAACCACCATTGCACTGAGGAGATACCTCAGCTTACTCTCCAAGTACTTCTCATTAGAAGCTCATTGAGTTGCTTTCTTCTTCACTCTACTTCGGCTGCATCTACACATGATCAGCTTGCAATGGCCTTGAGGAACCAGGTCATTGAGCTTAGAGGATCTTCTGGTAGCTCACTTGAATCCCCACCTCAAGCTTGACTCAGTATAGGTGCAAGCTTGAAGTGAGCCTCAATGAGACTTCAAACCGGGAGCGCATCACTGCCTACAGCTGCGCTTAAGCCAACCGATCTGCCTTTGCCTTCAGCTCCAATGCCTTCAGGTCATCAGTCTCCCCAAGACTTAGGTGATGACCTTTACATGTGTGTCTCCATGAACCAGGAGCACATCACTATCACTAGCTGCGCTATCTTAACCGGCCATACACACAAGTCTTTCTCCATTGCTTTATCAATGGCAAAGTCTTCCTCTTCTACTCGGATTAGTGATGGACAAAGAACACTCCTCATGTACCTGAAACATCACTCAAACTCCAGCAAAGATAAGACACTAAGGTATTGGTATCAATCCTTGACACACCATCAAGGTTGATCACCAATATCACAAGCATTGCAACAGATTACACAAGACACATTCAAGTTCTAATCTTTGCAAGCAATCTCCCTAAGTATATGCAAGATCTAAACAGATTCAATACAAGTTACTTAGGCCATTTTAACTTCTGACTTAACTGCATCTTAGACTTGAATCCAAGTGCATCAACCTAAGGCAGCAACAACACTCTTAAGTTTTATTATACTACTCGGTTTCAATCAATGAAAGTAAATAGGATCAGACACATCTAGTATCCTATACAATCTTTATAGAACCGAGGCAAGCTTTTCAACTCTCAATCACCATTCACAACTCTCTAGTATCTTGGGACAGATTCTAAACATTTCATATCTAGCAATCTTTAAACATCCACAAGTTTTCAATCACAACACAACCTGTCAATATACTCAAGCTTTATACAAAAGGAAAGAACTTTCTTACAGCCAAGGACCTTTGTATAGATCCTTGATTCCATTGGACAGATTCTGAGTTGTTAGAGTGCACTCCAACGCCTCCATCTTCCATGGACCTTTCCTTTTGAACCACCATGTCTTAGCTCCCACCTTTCTCCATGTTGTACACGCCACACCAGTACAAGCAGCAAGCTTTCTTCTTGAGAAACTTCTTCTTGGACTTTGAATAGCAAGGACCCGGAACTGGCTTTGTTAGAGAGGGTAGCTAATCCGCTCCATTGCCTTTGCTTCCTTGGATCTTCTTTCTTCAAGGGCGACATGGGATGATGAGGAACAGCAGCAGACAGCTTCTGGACTCCAGGATGAACACGCCTGCCTCTTGATGTGTTGAACAGCCGGATAGAACAGATAGCTTCTTCACTGCTTCAAATGACATGGGGAGTGCTTGGTGCTTCAGCGGAAGAGAGAACCAAGTTCACATGAACCTGGCTCTGATACCATATGAGATTTTCAGAGATCTCAGGTTGTGTGTGTGTATAAGCTCCAATGGAGCAAGCTGAGACGATTAGAGTTTGTTTTAGGTGATTTTAGAGAGAGAGTTTATAAGAGTGTTTATGTGTTTACTTAAATCAGAAACAAGAGACTTTGAGAGATTAATAGTATAAGAAAGGGAGAGATTAGAGAGAATCTGATTCAAGAACACATTTCATTATGAAGTGGAGAGGGGAAATCCCCCAAACTCCCTTAAGGGTTTACAAAATCGCCCACACATCTCCTTTTATAAGGTTTACAACTTTGCATTCTCATAAACCTAAATCTAATGGATAATATTAACTTGAGATGAATGGAAGGCTAGGATGTAAGCTTGGTATTGCAATCTGTGTGATGTCTTGTGATTGGCTGAGGGCTGATGATGCTTCATTGGTTGATTTGAATCTGTTCAAAGGGAAGGCTTGCCTCTGATTGGATAATCGTAGGCGCCTCCTAATGTAGCCTCTCTTGTGTCCAGATTCATGATCAGTATCCAGCCAAGGGACAGCTCACGCCAGCTCACTCCTTGCTGTGCCTTATCCACAAGTGGTCCCAACATTCAAACTCAGACATTGGCGCCCTTGATCAGAACATACTCCTTTGCTTCCATTTAAATCTGCTCATGAGTTTCTTCTTCCTTGGGGCGCAAGTTTGGCTGATCACAAACCTTAGAGCATGTACGGATCATGTCATGTCCGTACATAGACGCCCTAAGTTTGCACCAAGCCTAAGACTCACAAATGGCCGAGTATACACCTTTGGTACGTCCACCATCCGTACTGATTCATACTAGGCCGTACATGGCTGTACCAGCCTCGCCCTATCTTTGTACACTCGCCCATTTGCTCCTCAATACTCTTCTAAGTCTCTCCTAGACTTTGTCCTTGCTTAGAACCACCATCAGATCACCTCTAGCTCTCTTAAGACACTTCACCACTCTTGATAGGCATTCTCTAAAGCTCTTGCCCTATCTTTGCACAAGCTCCATCTCAACTCTACACCTTTAGCTTCTCCATTCCTTTCTTCAAGTTAACACTAAGTTTGCTCTGAAAAAAGTTCTTTTCTGCTCCTCGCCTAGGACTCCTTATATACTAGCTCCAAGGTCGGTTTACGCTTTTACTCTTCTGCCCTTAAGCCGTCATAGCATAAAAATGGAGATATTCCATTTTTCCCGATCTTCACAATTATCTTCAAAACTTCCGCATTTATCCGCGGAAACTTGACATTTATCCTTCCTCGTGGGCCAAGCGTGAACCATACTGTGGTTCACGGGCTTTTGGTTAGGAAAAATCGTAGGATGGGCCTCGAGTCGTGTTTTAGGTCCCTTTGGGCCGTCTTCCGACTCGACACGTTTACTACGAGTTTTCCGCGGTTTCTAATCCGCGAAGTTTGATCGATGAATTAGAATAGCGGGAAACATGGACTGAGCTTGCTACGGTCTTCGGGAGATAGCATTCGAAGGTTTGACGAGGATGCAAGGACTGGTGTCATACCAATGTTCGGAAAGGTTCAATCGCTACACAGCGACCGAACTTTGGCTCGAGCCCGGTCGTTATGTAGCGACCGAGCGAGACGAGTGCCCGGTCGCTACGTAGCGACCGAGCTTTGGCTTGAGCTCGGTCGCTACGTAGCGACCGAGCGGGACGATCGCTCGGTCGCTACGTAGCGACCGAGCTTTGGCTCGAGCTCGGTCGCTACATAGCGACCGAGCGGGACGATCGCTACGTAGCGACCAGCGGGACGATCGCTCGGTCGCTACGTAGCGACCGAGCGGGACGATCGCTACGTAGCGACCGAGCGGGACGATCGCTCGGTCGCTACGTAGCGACCGAGCTTGGCTGAGCTCGGTCGCTACGTAGCGACCGAGCGGGACGATCGCTCGGTCGCTACGTAGCGACCGAGCTTTGGCTCGAGCTCGGTCGCTACGTAGCGACCGAGCGGGACGATCGGTCGCGCTACGTAGCGACCGAGCTTTGGCTCGAGCTCGGTTGCTACGTAGCGACCGAGCGGGACGAGCGCTCGGTCGCTACGTAGCGACCGAGCGGGACGATCGTTCGGTCGCTACGTAGCGACCGAGCGGACGAGCGCTCGGTCGCTACGTAGCGACCGAGCGGGACCGACGTTCGGTCGCTGCGTAACGACCTGTTTCGAGCTTTCGTCGGACATCTCGATTCTTTCTTCCGCCAAGCTTTTTCGTAAGGAAGAATCTATTTCGAAAAGTACTCTTCGGAGAAACTCTTTTTTTCTTCTTCGGACGTTTTGAATGTTAAATTTGTCGTGACCGTTTTTGACCCTAACATTTAGGAGAGTTTATGTGAACAGATTTGAGACTTATGAGTATGGGGAGAGATTTAGAGTATGAAAGAGACTAGGTAACGAGATTAAAGAGACTGAGAGACTTAGAGAATAGATTAGAGACTTAGTATCAAGAACAGACTTTCATAGAACATGAAGGAGAAGGGTTTCCCCCCTTACTCACTTAAGTCATTACAAATTGCCATCTAAGACTTATATATGAGTTTTACATTTGCAATCTCATAACCTAAATCTAATGGTTGATAATGGACTTGAAGATGGACGATCAGGATCTGGTCTTGAAGTGGTCTTGTGCAAGCTGTAAAGGGGAGAAGATCAGATAAGGTATCAATGGCCGGATTTGCTTAGTTTGAATTGGACAGCCAAGATTGTCTTCATGTGTGGTCCTGCTCCAAAAGGTGCTTTACCTTTTGGCCAGCCTGTCACAAGCTGTCTCACGCCCACTTGCTTCTCCAACAGTCACAAGATCACGCCCTAAGCTTCCTTGTGCCTTAACTGAACCAAACTCCAATTCTGGTCGATCCGGGTAAGTCTGGTATGGCCACTTGCTTTGTACGGTCGTTGGTACGGACAGGCCGTCCGTACCTCGCCCTAACTTTCCCCCATTGCCTATCTTACTCCAAATGATGTCTAAGCCCTTCTTGGACTTAATCCCTATCTTTGCACAACCTTCATGATACTTCTAGACTTCTTTAAACCTTCATGAAGCCTTGATAGACAATCTCTGAATGATCTTGCCTTATCTTTATCCAAGACCCAAGCTCCTCCAAACCACTCCTTTGGCTTCATTTCTTTCTTCAAGTTAAGCTTTATCTTCTCTTCAGTTCAACACTCCCCCTCAAGCTTGACTTTAGGAGATCCTTAGCCAAGCTTGGAACTCTGAAGAGTCTCCCTCATAAAAACCTTACAAGGAAAACCCATTGGGACAAAACCTTGCAAGGGAAAAAGAGTAGAGCTCTCCAAAGCCTAGGGATTGGCCAGTGAGCTCTTGTGCCTTAGAACCAGTGTGGTTGGACACAAGAAGCTCTGGATCACGGCCTAATAGGTGCAGCAACACTTCATAGCTTTGCGCACACTTCAACTCAGCTTCACCTCTTCAAGTAACTAGTTTTGAAGTCTCCCCCTCTCAACTTGTTAATATGAAGGCATTGGATGATGAGAAGTGTTGAGAGTAATAGATGAGGTTGGGAAAGAGTAAGGAGTTGGAGAGGAATGAGTTTGGGTCGACCTAAGCCGTACATGCCGTACTGACCGTACCATTAGGGTCGATCAAACTCACCAAAGGGAAGTTACCATACCACGGTAACTTAGGAGAAGTAACTCTGATCTTCTACCACACTGGTTTACGTTAAGATGGATAAGGAAGAGCTTAGAGACAGGCTGTCACTTGCTGGATAAAGCTAAAGGTGCTTTACATCCAAGGATAAGCTAATTGGACAGTTTGAATTAAAGTAGAATCTTATCCATTGCAATAGTGTGATTTCGAAAACCCTTATGTCTCTTGTAGCCTCACTATATATTGTAGTCTCTCATCATTAATAAAGATTAGACAGTTCTAAACAAATCAATCTCTCTATACTTTTCACAATGATTCTCCATTAGTCTCTTAATCTCTTAAATCTACTCTAATCTCTTCGCTATTCTTATCTAAACTCAGATTATCTTTTACATTACTCAAAAGTGATATGGTATCAGAGCCAGGTTGATTTCAATCTGAGTTCTTGGCGTTTTTCTCTTGAAGATTCAAACTTGAAACTTTGAGAGATCAAGTGAGAGTGGTGTGAGTGTTCTTGGAAGAAGCTGCATCCCGGGAGCTACATCTTCATCCTGGAAGGGTTTGAGCTGGTGTTGTAGTTCTGAGTCTCAAGATCAAGTCTTTTACAAGTTATTGAAGTGAAACTGCTGAAGATGGAGAGTGGTTCCAAGATGAAGGTTGCTGTGACTTTCAAGGGAAGTAACTACCTAGTATGGTCTAGGATGGTGAAGACTGCTGTGGGAAGTAAGGGTTTATGGAAGCACATCACATCTGGTGAGGCTCCAAAGCTCATTACTCAAGGAGGAGACAAGGAGAGTGTCTCGGAAGCTGAAGCTGAGAAGTGGCAACAAGAGGACATGATGGTGATGTCTGCTCTTCATAGCTCGTTGGAGCCAGCCATTCTAGATGCTTACAGCTATTGTGAGACAGCCAAGGAGCTGTGGGAAACATTGAAGAAGGTGTATGGAAACACCTCGAACCTCAGCCGGGTCTTTGAAGTGAAGAAAGCTTTGAATGATCTAACCCAGGAGGACATGGAGTTCACTAAGCATTTGGGGAGGTTCCGGACACTCTGGTCAGAGCTGGAGATGCTGAGGCCTAGCACAACTGATCCGGAGCTGCTAAATGAAAGGAGAGAGCAAGATAAGGTCTTTGGGTTGTTGCTTACATTGAATCCAAGCTACAGTGGGTTGATTCAGCATATGTTGAGGGCTGAGAAGCTGCCGGACCTGGAGGATGCGTGTGCTCAGATACAAAAGGAGCAAGGCTCCATTGGCTTGTTTGGTGGTAAAGGAGACTTGTCTCTAGCCAATGCTGCGCAAACTGATCATGAGGAGATACCACAAGCCAACAGAGCAGCACACAGCAAGTATGAAGATAGGAAGTTCAATGGCAATTGTGATCACTGCAAGAAGCATGGACACAAGAAGAACCAGTGCTGGATACTGCATCCTCATCTGAAGCCGGCGAAGTTCATGAAGGAAAGGGAGGCAAGAGCTCATGCTTCAGAGGGAACAAGTGGAGCCGGATTATCTAGCCGTGGAGCTGAAGGAGAGGGACGTGAATATGAACTTTAGAGAATCTGAGTTTGATATAAGAAAAGAAAGGGATTAGAGAAGTTTAGAGATGATTTAGAACGAGTTTAGCTAAGAGTTTAGTGTAGAATCATGATTGAGAGTCTTTGAATCTAAGAAAGTGTTTTTGTGTCAAGAACTGTCTCATTATCATTAATGAAGAGATTACAAATATATAGGAGAAGATACATGGGTTTCCTCAAAGGTAAAGTAAGCAAAGCATGTGAAGTCAAGGATGGGATAGGCGCCTAATTCCAACTAAGCCAATGGGAGACTCCACATGTGTGGGATGAATGGATAAGGTTGTTTTCCCTTTCCAGCTGCATACAGCCTGTCAAGCCGCGGCCTTATCCTTCTCTCAACGGTCTGATCAAGTGCTGGTAACTCTCCATAGTTACCCTCACCCTTTTCACAAGTAACCATCCTGAATAGTGAAGAGTGTTACCCAAGACTTGTACGGCCACTCCTCATGTACGGAGTGTACGGATTGTACGGACTAAGCCTCCTCAATCCCTTTCTTCCTAATGCTTCACTACTTCATACCCTTTCCTCCCATTCATTACTCATCACTTCATTTCATGATCTCATCTCAAAATGATCTCATCTCAACAGTGAAGGTGATGGCAAGGCACTGGTGACATACTCAGGAGCTCCTAACATCCGTGGCAATGATCAGGACTTCATCAGGAGATCCGAGATGGATGCTCTCATCAAAATGCTCAAGGAGAATGGTAACACTTATGGGTACTCCTTTGGTGCATCCATGATAGCTAAGACTATAGAAACATCTCATTGTGTTGCTGATATTTCTAGGATGGATAGAGTTAAAAACAATGAACAGGCTAGACATGAGCACACCTTTGCTAGAAATGCTAGGATGAATCATGAACTAAATGCATTTAGATCACCTTTGAACCTTTGTCATAATGCTAGCAGTATAACTAAGCCATTAATTGTTGATTCTGGTGCATCTCATCACATGATTAGTGATACAAATCTGATTAAGGATATAGAACCAACTAGTGGACATGGTATGATTGCAAATGGGGACAAGATCCCTATTAGAGGATTAGGGAACTTGAAGTTGTTTGATAAGAACATTAGAGCTTTCTACATGCCTGAATTTACATCTAACTTGCTATCTGTTAAGAAATGCACAACTGATTTGAATTGCAATGTTATATTCAGTCCTAATGATGTAAAGTTTCAGGATATTGAGAGCAGCCACTTGATTGGAAAAGGAATCACTAAAGGAGAGTTGTATTTGCTTGAAGAACTTGATCCTGTTTCCAATTACAATTGCTCGTTTACTACTGCTTCTAGTTTAAATAAAAATGCTTTGTGACATGCTAGATTAGGACATCCTCATGGTAGAGCTTTGAACTTGATGTTACCAGGTGTTTTATTTGAGAATAAGGATTGTGAAGCTTGCATTTTAGGCAAGCATTATAAAACTGTGTTTCCAAACTCTACTAGTGTTTATGATAAGTGCTTTGATCTTATTCATTCTGATGTATGGACTGCACCTTGCATATCTAGAGACAATCATAAATACTTTGTCACATTCATTGATGAAAAATCCAAATACACCTGGTTAACTTTAATCCCATCAAAAGATAGAGTGATAGATGCATTTAAGAACTTTCAAGCTTATGTGACTAACCATTATAATGCCAAGATTAAATTTCTTAGATCAGATAATGGAGGGGAGTACACAAGCTATGCGTTCAAAAGTCATCTAGAGCATCATGGGATCTTGCATCAAACAAGCTGTCCTTATACTCCACAACAGAATGGGGTAGCTGAGAGGAAGAACCGACACCTGATGGAGGTTGCTAGGTCCCTGATGTTCCAAGCAAACGTTCCAAAGAGGTTTTGGAGTGATGCTGTGGCTACTGCTTGTTATTTGATCAACAGGATTCCCACAAAGGTTTTGAAGGATCAAGCACCATTTGAAGTTCTGAACAAGCACAAGCCATCAGTGGATTACTTGAGAGTATTTGGATGTTTATGCTTTGTGTTGGTACCAGGAGAGTTGAGAAACAAGTTAGATGCAAGGAGCACTAAGGCTATGTTCATTGGCTACTCAACAACACAAAAGGGATACAAGTGCTATGATCCAGCAACTAGAAGAGTCCTAATCTCTAGAGATGTGAAGTTCATAGAAGCAAGAGGATACTATGAAGAAAAGAATCAAGAGGAGCTAAAGGATTTAACATCAGATAAGGCAGGCGCTTTAAGACTGATTTTGGAAGGTCTAGATATCAAGATGAACCAGGATCCAAATGTGGGGAGGAGGAACCAACATGAGAGTTCTCCTGCCCCTGTTGAAGCCAATCAGTCACCTCACCTTGATCGTGAGGGGGGAAGGGAATCTGAAACTCAAGAAGATGGTCAGGATGGAACCGGCTTGAGTGAAGAAGAAGAAGAGAGTGTTTCAGGCTCTCACAATCAAGGTGATCAAAGCCAAGGAGAAGGAGAAGCTCAGGCTGAAACACCAGAACCGAGTGTCCAAGAGGAGCAGGTTCAGAACCAACCAGTATTGAGGAGAAGCACAAGGCTGAGAAAGGATCCTTCTAGTTGGGTAAACACGCGAGTGTACTACAATGCCCAAGCTGTGGAGCATCCTTCTCAAGCTGTGTGTTCCTTTGCTCAATACCCTGAAGAACATTGTGCTTTTATGGTAAACTTGGATGAGAACTACATACCAAGAAGCTATGAAGAGGCAATGATGGATAAAGAATGGAAGGAATCAGTTAGAGTTGAGGCAGGAGCTATGATCAAGAATGATACATGGTATGAGAGTGAGTTACCAAAAGGGAAGAAGGCTGTGACTAGTAGATGGATCTTCACAATCAAGTATAAGGCTGATGGAAAGGTGGAGAGGAAGAAGTCAAGACTGGTTGCAAGAGGCTTTACTCAAACTTATGGAGAAGATTACATTGAGACCTTTGCACCAGTAGCTAAACTACACACAATCCGGATTGTCTTAAGCTTAGCTGTGAACCTTGGATGGGGCTTATGGCAAATGGATGTGAAGAATGCATTTCTACAAGGAGAGCTGGAGGATGAAGTGTATATGCA
Source organism: Brassica rapa (assembly GCF_000309985.2). NCBI lineage: Eukaryota > Viridiplantae > Streptophyta > Magnoliopsida > Brassicales > Brassicaceae > Brassica > Brassica rapa. Next base: position 53,242 of record NW_022610904.1, read on the forward strand.
TCCACCTCCAGGCTTGGAACACTTAGTGAAGAGAGGGAATGTGTTGAGACTGAAGAAAGCTATCTATGGACTGAAGCAATCACCAAGAGCTTGGTACAACAAGCTGAGTACTACTCTGAATGGCCGAGGCTTCAAGAAGTCTGAACTAGACCACACCCTCTTCACACTCACCACTCCCTCAGGTATGATTGCACTCCTTGTGTATGTTGATGATATCATTATCACAGGAAGTGATAAGGAAGGTATCATAGCAACCAAGGAGTTCCTTAAATCCATGTTTGAAATTAAAGACTTGGGAGAAATGAAATACTTTCTTGGAATTGAGATATGTAGATCCAAGGAAGGTTTGTTCATGTCCCAAAGGAAGTATACACTTGATCTTTTGAAAGGTGCAGGTGCTTATGGCAAGACAGCAAGGATGCCTATGGAGGATGGCTACAAAGTCCCACGAGAGGGGGAGATTGAAGACAGCAAACCTTATCAGGATCCTAAACTCTATAGAAAGCTAGTTGGCAAATTGATTTACCTTACCATAACTAGGCCTGACATTTGTTTTGCTGTGAATCAGGTGAGTCAACACATGCAAGTGCCTAAGGAGCATCATTGGCGCATGGTGGAGAGAATCTTGATGTATCTCAACGGCTCACCTGATCAAGGAGTATGGATGGGTTGCAATGGGAGCACTGAAGTGGTTGGATACTGTGATGCGGATTGGGCTGGTGATAGAGCAGACAGGAGATCAACCACAGGCTATTGCACATTCATTAGAGGCAACTTGGTTACTTGGAAGAGTAAGAAGCAGAAGGTGGTGTCTTGTTCAAGTGCAGAAGCTGAGTATAGAGCTATGCTGAAGCTTACCAACGAGCTGGTGTGGATCAAAGGTATCTTGAAGCATTTGGAGATTGATCAAGCCACTCCAATGACAATGCACTGTGATAACCAAGCTGCCATCCACATTGCCTCCAACTCGGTGTTCCATGAGAGAACCAAGCACATTGAAGTTGATTGTCACAAGGTGAGGCAGATGATCATCCTAGGAGTCATCCTGCCATGCTACACAAGAAGTGAAGATCAGTTGGCTGATGTGTTCACCAAGGCTGCAAGACAGAAGACAATGGAGTCCATTCACATCAGGTTGGGCCTCATTGATCTTGGGGAGAGAAGGAGCTGATCCTCTTGGCTGTGAGGTCTTTACTCTTTTTCCCTCATCAAGGTTTTGTCCCAATGGGTTTTCCTTGGTGAGGTTTTTAATGAGGAAGATCTCATAGCCATCCAAGCTTAGGCTTTCACAAAGCTAAGCTTGAGGGGGAGTGTTAATATGAAGGCATTGGATGATGAGAAGTGTTGAGAGTAATAGATGAGGTTGGGAAAGAGTAAGGAGTTGGAGAGGAATGAGTTTGGGTCAACCTAAGCCGTACAGGCCGTACTGACCGTACCATTAGGGTCGATCAAACTCACCAAAGGGAAGTTACCATACCACGGTAACTTAAGAGAAGTAACTCTGATCTTCTACCACACTGGTTTACGTTAAGATGGATAAGGAAGAGCTTAGAGACAGGCTGTCACTTGCTGGATAAAGCTAAAGGTGCTTTACATCCAAGGATAAGCTAATTGGACAGTTTGAATTAAAGTAGAATCCTATCCATTGCAATAGTGTGATTTCGAAAACCCTTATGTCTCTTGTAGCCTCACTATATATTGTAGTCTCTCATCATTAATAAAGATTAGAAAGTTCTAAACAAATCAATCTCTCTATACTTTTCACAATGATTCTCCATTAGTCTCTTAATCTCTTAAATCTACTCTAATCTCTTCGCTATTCTTATCTAAACTCAGATTATCTTTTACATTACTCAAAAGTGATACAACTGACTTCACAGCCATCTTAGAGAAGCTAGGACACTACCAGATCATCTTCAAAACACCAGTGACTTCACACACGGCTTGCCCTCTTCATAGAACTGGTTTGGATCTCCCCCCTCTCAACAGACTTCTCAGCCATCTTAGAGAAGCTAGGAACTGACAAGGAACATCTTTAGTGAGGCTCAAGCAATGGTACCTGATACATTATCCCAAAGGTGCATCAGTACCTATCAAAAACAAGAAAATGAATATCCTGCATCACATTTGATGCACACAATCTCACAATTCAATCATAATCATCTTAAGTATCATTTCAAGCACAAGCAATGAATAAGATGAATGATAAAGATTGAAAAGAGTTTTAAAAGTCTAAGGGAACTTCCCTTGTGTTTTTGTGAGTTTCCAAACTCGGCCAATGCACCATCTTCATGGCATCATCAACTTCTTGGAAAGGCAGAATGGATTCATTAGCTTCTCCTCAATCACCTCTCATTGAAGCCGCATTGATGGAGAGCCTTCCTCCTCACTCGCCAAGGCTGCTCTGAACAGCCTCTTGCCTAGACACGCCACTGACTTGGTCCGGTTGATGATCCTTGTGTAGAAGCTTTTGCAAAAGACTTGTTACTGACCAACCATGGATCATATGCATTAAGACTCCCCCTCAAGCTTAGAACCGAGACTAGAAGGAGCTAAGCTTGTGATGATCCTATGCATCTCCATGGTCTAATAACTATCATCTTTCATGATAGCTTTCTTCTTGTGAGTTTACTCTCTTCCTTAACCAGGAACTAGGGTGTTTGAATCACCATAGAGAGTCTCACAAGACACACCTCTCATTGCATAATGACCCATGCTACACTTCCTGTAGACTAAGGACTAGATATGTCCAATGGTATTATGCAATGGCCATCTCTCATTGCATACTCAATCACACTACACTTCCTGTAGATTATGGACTAACATGTCCAAGTGATGATATGCAATGGCACAAGACCTTTGTCTTTACATTCTTGGTTGATGGCGAGTTACATGTATCACTTCCCTTGTGTACCTAACACCACCACAACTCAATGCAAGATCAGATCATCCCATTGGGATCAAACCAAGATCATTCATCCTGTTTGATCACCAATGCCACAATAATGTATTATACTTGAAACAAGCTAGACAATCAAGACAAGAATATGCAAACACAATGTATGCTTTCAACAATACACTGATCTTTTTAGGTTTAATTCAGTTTTTTTAAATACAACAATAGATGAATGCATTAGGTTACATACTAACTATATGAATGAAACTGATTCAATCCAAATGAACACAAGACTAGATGATACTTATGCAATCAAGGCAATAAGCGTGACTCAATTCATGCTTATGCTCACTAGTTTTATTAAGGCCAATGATTCAAGTAGCTTAGACATACTTCTAAATCCTACAAGACATTAGATGCTAACCAGCAGATTTTAATTTCTCTAAATGCAATGCAAGCTTACATCAGTACATTTGCAATTTAGTTTCATTTTTAAATGCATCAGTATATGAATGCACAATCTTAAAGCATTAGCTATATGAATGCAACAGGTTCAATCCATAATTAATATTAAAGCTATGCACAACAGTTTCAATCAAAACCAATGATAAAAGCAACTTAGACAATTTCTAATTGATGCAAGACTTTCATTGATGGATTAAACATAGGCAATAGCATCAGATAACAATAGGATTGAACTTAGACAGTATGAGATATGCTTATGTATGCAAAATAACTTATCAATCATGATGCAAGCAGCAGAGACATTCTACTCAATTCTACAACACATTCATGATGATTCAAGCTATGACAATATCCAAGACAATGCAATAAACAGACCATGAGATTCTGGGACTCTAGACATTACTTACTATCAATAAGACAATGCAGCAGCAAAACAATTTCAGTGCAATTAGCCTAGACATTCTACTAGATGCTATAAACTCTTAATGGAATTAGGGAAAGCACATAGTATAATCAGGAGATAAACCTATCAAGACATATTAAGATAGATGAGATTAGGTTTACTCCCTTGGTTAAGATGATGAGGAGTGGTTCTCAAAGTTACCACTTGAATCCTTACTTCTTCTTCTTCTCTTATTGCAATCACTCTTCTGAAGTCACCACCATGATGGAATGCTTGTGGATGCTTCAGCTACTTCTTCAATCACCTCACAATAGAAGCCGCCTTGATAGAGTAGCCTTCTTCTTCACACAGCCAAGAGTGCTCTGTCTTAGTTTGAGCACCCTCTTGAATAGGCACGCCACTGCCTAGACCCGGTTGGCTTCTTCTTCTGGTACTTGCAATGTTAAGAAGAAGAGCACCAGTGAGTTTTACAACCATCTGTGCTTCTCCCTTTCTTGTAACACCTCTCCATTGTACACACAATGGGCATCATTCTTTCTCTTTCAACTCGGATTTGATGATGAACTAGGAACACCTTTTGTGAACCTGAAACATCACTCAAACTCTAGCCAAGATAAGACACAATTGCATTGGGATCAATCCTTGACTTCATCAAGTTTGATCTCCACTGTCTCAAGCTTTATAACATTAGATAGAATCAAGACAATGACAAGTTCTTATCTATGCAAGCAACCATTCTCTAAATACTAAGCAAGACCTTATCAGATTCAAGTCAAAGTATTTAGGCACTTTTAAACACTCCTTAATATGCAACTTAGATTTTAATCTAAATGCAATAATACAAGGCAGCAACAAGGCAGTATGCATTAATCCTAATCAGTTTTTAACTCATGAAAGCAAGCATGATTAGATAATATAATCTATCATCCTAACAAGACAAGTTTATTTAGAACTGTCATTAAGCATTTAACCATTTTCAATAGTATTGATGTCCAATCTTGATTAATATATTATCAAGTTTGATTCCTACTATCACAAGCAATGCAACAGATAGACACAAGGCATTATCAAGTTCTATTCTTTGCAAGCTAACTCTCTAAGTACAAGCAAGATCCTAACAGATTCAAGACAAGTTACTTAGGCACTCTTAAGAGTTTCTTTACTCAGCACTTAGACATGAATCTAATGCTTCAATGTAAGACAGCCAGCGGATTCATTTCATGAAACACAAGCAGGTTTAGACGTCTACTAACTTCCTTATGATTTTAGAGAGTTGAACAGGTATTGAGAGATTTAGAGAAAGATTAAAGTGAGATGAGATGATTTATGAAATGTAGAAGAGAAACATGATGAACTAGAGAGAGAGTTTGATTAGAATCGTGTTATTCATTAATCAAGGCAGAGTTTACAATATATAGGATCAGATACAAGGGTTTTAGAGAGACTAAGCATGTGAGGTCAAGGATAAGGTTGCTTTAATTCAAAACTGATCCAATGAGAGCTGTCACACGCTTTTGGCATCTTGGACTAGGTTCCTTTTGCCTTTACAGCCTGTTCCAGCCTGTGTGGATACGGCTCAGTCACTCTATCCATCCAAACGGTCATTTCCCTTAAGGTAAACCCCTTTGGCCGTTTAACCCTTTCACTCGGGTAACTTCTCTCTTGGTCGAGTTATGGATCGACCCGGACAGTACGGACGGTACGGCCGGTACGGCCTCTTGTACGGCCTGGTCGATCCCTAACCTTCCTTCCCTTTGCCTCCACATTCTCACATCCTCAACTCCTTAAGCCATCTCCCCATATACTGAACAACTCATTTTAACACTCCCCCTCAAGCTTAACTTAGTAACTTAGTTAAGCTTGGAACAACCATGAGATCTTCCTCATTAACAACCTCACCAAGGAAAACCCATTGGGACAAAACCTTGATGAGGGAAAAAGAGTAAAGACCTCATGGCAAAAGGGATCAGCTCCTTGGGGAAAGATCTATGAGTTCCAATCTGGTATGAATGGACTCCATAGTCTTTTGTCTTGCGGCCTTGGTGAACACATCCGCAAGTTGATCCTCACTCCTTGTGTAGCATGGCAAGATCACTCCCAAGACAATCATCTGCCTCACCTTGTGACAATCAACTTCAATGTGCTTGGTTCTCTCATGGAAGACTGAGTTGGTTGCAATGTGTATAGCCGCTTGATTATCACAATGCATAGTCATTGGAGTTCCCTGCTCTATCTCCAAGTGCTTCAAGATTCCTTTGATCCATACCAACTCATTGGTAAGCTTCAGCATTGCTCTATACTCAGCTTCAGCGCTTGAACAAGACACCACCTTCTGCTTCTTACTCTTCCAAGTCACCAAGTTGCCTCCAATGAATGTACAATAGCCGGTGGTTGATCTCCTGTCTGCTCTATCTCCAGCCCAATCCGCATCACAGTATCCCACCACTTCAGTGCTCTTGTTGCATCCCATCAACACTCCAAGGCTTGACGTGCCATTCAGATACAAGAGAAGTCTCTCCACCATGCGCCAGTGATGCTCCTTTGGGACTTGCATATGCTGGCTTACTTGGTTCACAGCAAAGCATATGTCTGGTCGTGTGATTGTGAGGTAGATGAGCTTCCCTACTAGCTTCCTGTATAGCTTTGGATCATGAAAGGCCTTGCTATCTTCAACCTTCCCCTCACGTGGAATCTTGTATCCATCTTCAAGAGGCATCTTTGCTGTCTTATCTCCTTGTATACCTGCATCTTTCAAAAGATCAAGTGTATACTTCCTTTGGGAAATGAACAATCCTTCCTTTGATCTACACAACTCAATTCCAAGGAAGTATTTCATTTCTCCTAAGTCTTTGATTTCAAACACAGATTTCAAAAACTCCTTTGTGGCTTTTATACCCGCCTTATCACTACCTGTTATGATAATGTCATCAACATATACAAGTAGACAGATGATACCTGAGGGTGTAGTGAGAGTGAAGAGAGTGTGATCCAGTTCAGACTTCTTGAACCCACGTCCATTTAAGGTAGTACTCAACTTGTTGTACCATGCTCTAGGAGATTGCTTTAATCCATAGATAGCCTTCTTGAGTCTCAATACGCTTCCAGGTTTCACAAGATGCTCTAGGCCTGGTGGTGGATGCATATACACTTCATCCTCTAGCTCTCCTTGAAGAAAGGCATTCTTCACATCCATCTGCCAAAGCTCCCACTCAAGGTTCACAGCAAGAGACAATACAATTCTTATTGTATGTAGCTTGGCAACGGGAGCAAAGGTATCAATGTAGTCTTCCCCATATGTTTGAGTGTATCCTCTAGCCACCAGTCTTGTCTTCTTTCTCTCAATGGTTCCATCAGGTAGATACTTAATGGTGAATATCCACTTGCTGGTTACTGCCTTCTTTCCTTTTGGCAACTCACTTTCAAACCAAGTGTCATTCTTTATCATGGCATTTGCTTCATCTCCAACAGATTCCTTCCAATCTTGATGTAGCATTGCTTCTTCATATGATCTTGGTACACTACTTTCATCTAGGCTCATCATGAATGCGCAATGCTCCTTTGGATAACAAGCAAATGAACACACAGCTTGAGAAGGATGCTCCACAGCCTGGGCATTGTAGTACACTCTCGTGTTTACCCAGTTGGAAGCATCTCTCTTCAGCCGTGTGCTTCTCCTTAATGGTACCTCAGCTGGTGCTTGCTCTGGTGCTTCTACTTCAGTTGCTTCCACTCCTCCTTGTTCTGGTAACTCATTAAGTTCTTCATTACTTGGTTCAGCTTCACCTTGATCAGGATGATCCGCAAAATCTTGATTCTCATCCGGCTCAATTCCATTCCCTCCCTCATGATCAAGGTGAGATGGTTCTTCAGCTTCTTGTCTTTCAGATGACTGATCCTCTGTCGACTCCTGGGACATTCCAATTCCAAGACCTTCTAGTATCTGTCTCAAGCTTGTAGCTCTATCTGAAGGTTGTGAAAGATCCTCCAGCTCTTTCCAATCTTCATCTTCATAGTAGCTCTTCTCTTCAAAGAACTTGACATCTCTAGATACAAGGACCCTCCTTGTCTCGGGAACAAAGCACTTGTATCCCTTCTGTGTAGTTGAGTATCCTATCATCATAGCTTTGATACTCTTTGCTTCCAGCTTGTTTCTCATCTCTCCCGGGACAAGAACATAGCTTACACATCCAAACACTCTTAGGTGATCTAGGACTGGCTTGCTGTTGTTGAGAACTTCATAAGGGGCTTTATCTTCCAGGATCTTGGTTGGTATCCTATTGATTAGGTAGCAAGCCGTGATCACAGCATCACTCCAGAATCTCTTTGGCACTCTCATCTGGAACATCATTGATCTAGCCACTTCCATAAGATGTCTGTTCTTCCTCTCAGCCACTCCATTCTGTTGAGGTGTGTAAGGACAACTCGTTTGATGAAGTATCCCATGTTGAGCTAGATGGTTCCTGAATGCATGGCCAGTATACTCTCCACCATTATCAGACCTGAAAATCTTAATCTTGGCATTATACTGGTTAGAAACATATGATTGAAAGTTTCTAAATGCATCAAGAACCCTATCCTTTGTTTTAATTAGTGTTATCCAGGTGTGTTTGGATTTCTCATCTATGAATGTGACAAAGTATTTGTAATTATCTCTAGATAAGCATGGAGCAGTCCATACATCAGAATGAACAAGATCAAAGCATTTATCATAGATAGTAGTAGATCTCTTGAACACAGTCTTACAATGTTTTCCCAAAATACAAGCTTCACACTCATTATTTTTAAACATGACACCTGGTAACATTAAGCTTAAGGCTCTAACATGTGGATGTCCTAGCCTAGAATGCCACAATGCACCTTTACTTAAAACAGAAATAAACAAGCAACTAGAACTAGAAATGAAAGAAAGGTCTTCAAGTAAATAAAGGTCTCCTTTGGTTACTCCTTGCCCAATCAACTTACTGCTTTCAATATCCTGAAATTTCACATCATTAGGACTGAAAATAACATTGCATTGAAGATCATTGGTACACCTCTTAACAGATAATAGATTAGAAGTAAACTCAGGCATGTACAAAGCTTTAGAATCCTTATTAAACAGTTTCAAGTCTCCTACACCTCTAATAGGAATTCTGTCACCATTTGCAATCATTACATGTCCATGAGCAGGTTCTATATTCTTTATAAGACTATCATCACTTATCATATGATGTGAAGCACCTGAATCAATAATCAATGGTTTTATTCCTTGAGCAATATGATTCCTAGGTGGTTCTTTTACTAGTTTCAATTTACCAATAAGATCAAGCAATGTGGATTCATTTCTAGGCATCCTATCAGCAGCAAAGGTTTTATATCTATCCGGTTCAGTTCTCATCCTATCAAAGTTACCTAGCAAGCTATCACAAGTTCTAGGCAACACATGAGCAGTATAGGAATAACCAAGAGTGTTTCCGAGGGTGTTACCAGACTCTTTAAGGGCTTTGATCAAGGCATCAATGTCTGACTTCTTGATCACCTCATGATCCATGTTCTTCACGGTTCCCTGGTGGTGAGAGGTTAAGGCTCTTCCTTCACTTTCACCCGCAAGACCAGATGAACCAGCTCCTGATGCGCCGGCTTCACTTGTCTCTGCAGAAAGGTGAGCTCTTCCCTCTCTCTCCTTGTTGAACTTGGCCGGCTTCAGGTGGGGGTGTAGGATCCAGCACTGACTCCTCTTGTGTCCCGGCTTCTTGCAATGATCACAGTTTCCACTGAACTTCCTTTCCTCTCCATGGTAAGCAGCTTTGTTTGCTTGGATTGCTTCAGCCTTGTTGGACAGAGCCATGTCTCCTTTCCCTATAAACAAACCAAGTGACCCCTCTTCCTTCTGAATCTGCGCACACACTTCCTCCATAGTTGGGAGACTTGGCATCCTCAACATGTGCATGATCACATCACTGAATGGAGGATCCAGTGTCAACAGCAACCCAAACACTTGATCCTGCTCTCGCCTCTCCATGAGTAGCTCTTGATCAATGGTGCTTGGTCTCAATGATTCAAGCTCAGACCACAAGGATCTATACTTGCCCAAATGCTTGGTGAACTCCTCCCCATCTTGTACCAGTGTGTTGATGGCTTTCTTGATCTCATACACACGGTTCAGATTGGTAACGTTCCCAAAAGTCTTTTGGAGTACCTCCCACAGATGTTTTGGAGTCTCGCAGTAGCTGTATGCCTCCAAGAGATGCTCTTCAAGGGACCCTTGTAGCACTGAAAGCACCATCAAGTCTTCTTGAATCCACTTCTTCTTGGCCGCAGCAACTTGATCTCCACCACCTTCACCTCCTTCTCCGTCTTTAGCCACTGGCTTGGTTGCATCATCCGTGATGTGACTCCAAAGCCCTAGCCTCCCAATGGCTGTCTTCACCAGCCTTGACCACAACAGGTAGTTACTACCACCCTTCAACGCAACAGGAACCGTAATGACCTTGTAGTTTTCCTCCATCTTGCTTTGTTAGAACCGAAAAGAATTACTGAATGAGTTTGAACTGAAGCTGAAGAACACTCTAAATCTCAATACCAAAGCCAACCTGGCTCTGATACCATATGATTTTAGAGAGTTGAACAGGTATTGAGAGATTTAGAGAAAGATTAAAGTGAGATGAGATGATTTATGAAATGTAGAAGAGAAACATGATGAACTAGAGACAGAGTTTGATTAGAATCGTGTTATTCATTAATCAAGGCAGAGTTTACAATATATAGGATCATGTACAAGGGTTTTAGAGAGACTAAGCATGTGAGGTCAAGGATAAGGTTTCTTTAATTCAAAACTGATCCAATGAGAGCTGTCACACGCTTTTGGCATCTTGGACTAGGTTCCTTTTGCCTTTACAGCCTGTTCCAGCCTGTGTGGATAAGGCTCAGTCACTCTATCCATCCAAACGGTCATTTCCCTTAAGGTAAACCCCTTTGGCCGTTTAACCCTTTCACTCGGGTAACTTCTCTCTTGGTCGAGTTATGGATCGACCCGGACAGTACGGACGGTATGGCCGGTACGGCCTCTTGTACGGCCTGGTCGATCCCTAACCTTCCTTCCCTTTGCCTCCACATTCTCACATCCTCAACTCCTTAAGCCATCTCCCCATATACTGAACAACTCATTTTAACATTCCTGACAAGCATCATTAGATCCGGGATTACACAGTTCTCAGCATTAATTCAATCAATTTCAGTTCATGAGCACAGGATTCAAACAATAAGTTTTAGTGTCTTAGCAAACTCATGACCGAACTAGAACAATCATTTTATTCTTCAAAGCACTAAAGAAGCCTTTAAAGCATCCTGGGATATACACAGCACATCAATCACCACACCACCTCAACATATCTATACTCAAGCTTTTAATAAAGAGGGAAAGAGATCCAGCTTACAGCCAAGGAACTTTTGCTAGTTCCTTGAATCTCCATGGTTCATGGCCAGATGTTGAGCTCCTGGTGTCGTATCACACCCCTTCTTCTTCCATGAACCATCCTCTTGAACCCACCATGGCTGAGACACCTCCTTTCCTCCCTTTCAAGTCGCCAAAACCAGTACCAAGTAGAAAGCTGTCACCTTTCTTCTTGAACCACCACTAAGACTCACGAATCTAGCTCTTGAAGAGTGTTGTCAAACCGCTTCAAGGCTTTGTTCTTCAGGGTCTCCTTTCATCAGGTCGAGCTTGATAAGTCAGAATAGAGCACATACAGCTTCTAAGGCACCTCAGATGTGTTTATCTTCCTCCTGAAGATGAACAAACGTTGGCTGGACCAAAGAGCTTCTTCTTTGCTTCAAACAGCCATGGAAGTGGGCTTGAGCTTTGCGGAAGTTAGATACCAGGTTCTGATGAACCTGGCTCTGATACCATGAGATTTTATAAGGATTTACTCAAGGTGTGTGTGAGAAAGTGTTTAGGAGAGTTTATGTGAACAGATTTGAGACTTATGAGTATGGGGAGAGATTTAGAGTATGAAAGAGACTAGGTAACGAGATTAAAGAGACTGAGAGACTTAGAGAATAGATTAGAGACTTAGTATCAAGAACAGACTTTCATAGAACATGAAGGAGAAGGGTTTCCCCCCTTACTCACTTAAGTCATTACAAATTGCCATCTAAGACTTATATATGAGTTTTACATTTGCAATCTCATAACCTAAATCTAATGGTTGATAATGGACTTGAAGATGGACGATCAGGATCTGGTCTTGAAGTGGTCTTGTGCAAGCTGTAAAGGGGAGAAGATCAGATAAGGTATCAATGTCTGGATTTGCTTAGTTTGAATTGGACAGCCAAGATTGTCTTCATGTGTGGTCCTGCTCCAAAAGGTGCTTTACCTTTTGGCCAGCCTGTCACAAGCTGTCTCACGCCCACTTGCTTCTCCAACAGTCACAAGATCACGCCCTAAGCTTCCTTGTGCCTTAACTGAACCAAACTCCAATTCTGGTCGATCCGGATAAGTCTGGTATGGCCACTTGCTTTGTACGGTCGTTGGTACGGACAGGCCGTCCGTATCTCGCCCTAACTTTGCCCCATTGCCTATCTTACTCCAAATGATGTCTAAGCCCTTCTTGGACTTAATCCCTATCTTTGCACAACCTTCATGATACTTCTAGACTTCTTTAAACCTTCATGAAGCCTTGATAGACAATCTCTGAATGATCTTGCCTTATCTTTATCCAAGACCCAAGCTCCTCCAAACCACTCCTTTGGCTTCATTTCTTTCTTCAAGTTAAGCTCTATCTTCTCTTCAGTTCAACAGTTCTCAAAGTTACCACTTGAATCCTCACTTCTTCTTCTTCTCTTATTGCAATCATCCTTCTGAATTCACCACCATGATGGAATGCTTGTGGATGCGTCAGCTACTTCTTCAATCACCTCACAATAGAAGCCGCCTTGATAGAGTAGCCTTCTTCTTCACACAGCCAAGAGTGCTCTGTCTTAGTTTGAGCACCCTCTTGAATAGGCACGCCACTGCCTAGACCCGGTTGGCTTCTTCTTCAGTTACTTGCAGTGGTAAGAGGAAGACCAGTGAGCTTCAAGTGGGTTTTACAACCATCTGCGCTTCACCCTTCTTGTAATAACTCTCCATTGCACACACAATGGACACCATACTTTCTCTTTCAACTCGGATTTGATGATGAACTAGGAACACCGTTTGTGAACCTGAAACATCACTCAAACTCTAGCAAAGATAAGACACAATTGCATTGGGACCTTGACTTCATCAAGTTTGATCACCAATGTCTCAAGCTTTATAACATTAGATAAAATCAAGACAATGTCAAGTTCTTATCTATGCAAGTAACCATTCTCTAAATACTAAGCAAGACCTTATCAGATTCAAGTCAAAGTATTTAGGCAATTTTAACCACTCCTTAATATGCAACTTAGACTTTAATCTAAATGCAACAATACAAGGCAGCAACAAGGCAGTATGCATTAATCTTCATCAGTTTCTACTCATGAAAGCAAGTATGATTAGATAATATAATCTATCATCATAACAAGACAAGTTTAATTTAGAACTGACATTAGGCATTTAACCATTTTTAATAGTATTGATGTCAAATCTTGATTAATAAATTATCAAGTTTGATTCCCAATATCACAAGCAATGCAACAGATAGACACAAGGCATTATCAAGTTCTATTCTTTGCAAGCTAACTCTCTAAGTACAAGCAAGATCCTAACAGATTCAAGACAAGTTACTTAGGCATTTTTAAAAGCTTCTTTACTCAGCAATTTAGACATGAATCTAATGCCTCAATGTAAGACAGCCACAAGACTATATGCAACAGCTTTCAATTCCGTTTCAATCCATGTATGCAAGCAGATTCAATTAATCACAACAAGCATCACTATGACCCGGAGCTAAGCATATTAACAATCTTAATCACCAAACCAGGCTCTTTAAGCATACTGAGACAGATTCTAAAGTATTCATTTAGCAATCTTTAAACAATTCTCAGGTTTTCAATCACATCACAACCAGTCAATATACTCAAGCTTTATACAAGAGAAAGAGGTTTCTTACAGCCAAGGAACTAGTGTTAGTTCCTTCAAACTCCATAGAACATGGCAAGACAGTGAGCTGTTGGTGTCGATTCCAACTTCTCCTTCTCCCATGGACCTTTCTCTTGAACTCTCCATGTCAAAGACCCCACCTTTCTTCATGTTGAGTTCGCCACACCAGTACAAGCTGAAAGCTATCACCTTTCTTCTTCGACAGTGGATAAGAACTAGCTTGGACATAGCTTTGAAGCTTGGTTGATGAGATCGCCTCATACACCACTGCTTCCAAGGTTCTTTCTTCTTCATAGGCTTCATGAGAGAGTGTAGGTCGGCCAGGGACAGCTTCTGGACACCATGGATGAGCACACCTTCTTCTTGAAGATTAGAACAGCCGGCTGGACCATGGAGCTTCTTCTTGGCTTCAAGCGACATGGAGGAGAGCTATGAGCTTCAGCAGAAGCAAGAACCAAGTTCTAATGAACCTGGCTCTGATACCATATGATTTTTAAAGAGATCTCTACTCTGGTTGTGTGTGTGTGTGTATAAACTCCAATGGAGAAAGATGAGAGCTTAGTTCTAGGTGATTTAAGAACAGAGATTGGTGAGAGTGTTTAAGTGTTTAAGAGACTAAAGAGAATGAGATTAAGAGACTGAGAGACTAAGAGAATAAGTGTTTAGAGATTAGAGAAGGAGAGGGGAAATCCCCCATACTCACTTAATGTTTCCAATTGTTTACAAGAAGCTTAAATACATAAATGGAGGCTGGATTCATCAGATAACCTAAGCATGTGAAGTCAGCATAAAGGGGAGCGCCCATTTGAATTCTATGGACCAGAATCATCACATGCTTGGCCAATGGGAGTCTTTGGCGTGTCTGACCTTTACAGGCTGTCATGAGCTCTCTTGTGGACTGAATACTTTGCTGTGATTGGTCTGTGTGAGCTGGAGAGAAAGGCACCTTCCTGGTTGCTTCCTAAGGCATCTTTGAATATGCCAAATGGATCTTTCTCCCTTGGATAGTCTCACACGCCCTTCTCCTTAGCTTGTCTCCCAAGACATGATCAGACTTGGCTGTACGGATGTCATGACCGTACACCTTGTGCCCTAAGATTGCACATTCCTCAAATGTGCTCAAGTGGTCTACCTGATAAGTTTTGGGTCGATCATGTCCGTACGGTCCGTACCATCCGTACGTCCGTCCGTACAGGCCGATCCCTAACTTTGCACCATCGACCATAATCTCCCAAACTCCTCCAATGTCTTGTATACACCTTCAAGACACTTCTTAGATCTTTTCTCTTCTTTGCATCAGCTTGTAATCACTTCTGAAGCTTGATTGAACTTTTCTGGACATCTTCTAGAGCTTGCCCTTTTATTGTACAAGCTCTATCTTCTCTTCAGTTCAACAATTTATTCAACTTCCTGGTGATTCTCCACCACCTTATGTATCCAAACCAAGCTTCTCACAAAGTGATTCATCCTGGTTTGATTGGAACGACGAAGAAGCTGTGCTATTCCCAAACTTGGAAACTGGAATCACCTGATTTGAAAGTGGGATAACTTCTTCTTGCCAACTCCTATGAGATTTATTCAACTTCCTGGTGATTCTCCACCACTTTATGTATCCAAATCAAGCTTCTCACAAAGAGATTCATCCTGATTTGATTGGAACGATGAATAAGCGGTCCTATTCCCAAACTGGGAAACTGGAATCACCTGATTTGAAAGTGGGATAACTTCTTCATCCCAACTCCTATGGGATTTATTCAACTTCCTGGTGATTCTCCACCAATTTATGTATCCAAACCAAGCATCTCACAAAGTGGGAAATTGGAATCACCTGATTTGAAAGTTGGATAACTTCTTCATCCCAACTCCTATGAGATTTTTTCAACTTCCTGGCGATTCTCCACCACTTTATGTATCCAAATCAAGCTTCTCACAAAGAGATTCATCCAGGTTTGTTTGGAACGACAAATAAGCTGTCCTATTCCCAAACTGGGAAACTGGAATCACCTGATTTGAAAGTGGGATAACTTCTTCATCCCAACTCCTATGAGATTTATTCAACTTCCTGGTGATTCTCCACCACTTTATGTATCCAAATCAAGCTTCTCACTAAGTGATTCATCCTGGTTTGATTGGAACGACGAATAAGCGGTCCTATTCCCAAACTGGGAAACTGGAATCACCTGATTTGAAAGTGGGATAACTTCTTCTTGCCAACTCCTATGAGATTTTTTCAACTTCCTGGTGATTCTCCACCACTTTATGTATCCAAATCAAGCTTCTCACAAAGAGATTCATCCAGGTTTGATTGGAACGATAAATAAGCTGTCCTATTCCCAAACTGGGAAACTGGAATCACCTGATTTGAAAGTGGGATAACTTCTTCATCCCAACTCCTATGAGATTTATTCAACTTCCTGGTGATTCTTCACCACTTTATGTATCCAAATCAAGCTTTTCACAAAGTGATTCATCCTGGTTTGATTGGAACGACGAAGAAGCTGTGCTATTCCCAAACTGGGAAACTGGAATCACCTGATTTGAATGTGGGATAACTTCTTTGTTAACTTGAAGAGAAGAAGTGGAGAAGCAAAAGTGATGAGTTGAGTTGGTGCTTGTGCAAAGACATGGCAAGATCTTCAGAGATTGTATGTTAAGGCTTTGGGAGAGTCTTAAGGCTTCAGAAGTGGTCTGATGAGTGTGCAAAGATAGGGTTAAGTCCAGGAGGGACTTAGACACCATTTAGAGAAGATTTGGGTCAGACAGTAACTTTGAAGAGTTACCACAGTAAGATTGGAGAAGTTTGGGCAAGTTGGTGTAAAAGTGAATAGTGAATCACTAGTCACTATTCAGGTTAACTCTTCACATCCTGAATAGTGAATAGTTAACCTGAATAGTGACTAGTGATTCACTATTCACTTTTACACCAACTTGCCCAAACTTCTCCAATCTTACTGTGGTAACTCTCCAAAGTTACTGTGGTAACTTTGGAGTTACTGTCTGACCCAAATCTTCTCTAAATGGTGTCTAAGTCCCTCCTGGACTTAACCCTATCTTTGCACACTCATCAGACCACTTCTGAAGCCTTAAGACTCTCCCAAAGCCTTAACATACAATCTCTGAAGATCTTGCCATGTCTTTGCACAAGCACCAACTCAACTCATCACTTTTGCTTCTCCACTTCTTCTCTTCAAGTTAACACTCCCCCTCAAGCTTGACTCTAGCTGATCCTAATATCACTTTTAGAGTAATGAAGAGTAATCTGAGTGTTTAGAATAGATTTAAGAGAGATTAGAGAAGAAACGAGTGTAGAGAGTAAGGTTTAGAGAACAAGACTAAGAGTAAGCCATGGAGGCAAAGATAAGCTGAACTGTCTGATTTATTATTATGGAGAGATTACATATTTATATGGATCAGCATACAAGGGTTTTGTAATAGTGAAAGCAAATCCTAGAGACTAAGCATGTGGAGTCAAACCAAGGAGAGGCGCGCTTCATTTGAACGAACGGAGGTGAGGCTTTACACGCTTGATGCCAAAGGTATCTTTGCCTAGATGCTCCTTTTGCCTTTACAGCTAGCAACAGCTCAAGCCGCGTCCCAACCTTATCCTCCAACGGTCATATCCTAAAGCCTCTTCCTCTTGTAGAGTCATCGGCCACTTTAGGATAGATGTGAGCTTTGCCTTTCCTCCCAAGGTACCTAAGTTGTACGGCCTTTGCCCTATCCGTACACTTCTCCTTAACTTCACACAACTACTCCATTTCTTCCTTTGATCTCTATTCTCATGTAAACCCTTGATCCTTTCACTTAATCATCTCCACAACTTAGCACTCCCCCTCAAGCTTAGCTTTGTGAAAGACTAAGCTTGGATAGCCATGAGATCTTCCTCATTAAAAACCTCACCAAGGAAAACCCATTGGGACAAAACCTTGATGAGGGAAAAAGAGTAAAGACCTCACAGCCAATGGGGATCAGCTCCTTCTCTTCCCAAGATCAATGAGGCCCAACCTGATGTGAATGGACTCCATTGTCTTCTGTCTCGCAGCCTTAGTGAACACATCAGCCAACTGATCTTCACTTCTTGTGTAGCATGGCAGGATGACTCCTAAGATGATCATCTGCCTCACCTTGTGGCAATCCACTTCAATGTGCTTGGTTCTCTCATGGAACACCGAGTTGGAGGCAATGTCGATGGCAGCTTGGTTATCACAATGCATTGTCATTGGCGTGGCTTGATCAATCTCCAAATGCTTCAAGATACCTTTGATCCACACCAGCTCGTTGGTAAGCTTCAGCATAGCTCTATACTCAGCCTCTGCACTTGAGCAAGACACCACCTTCTGCTTCTTACTCTTCCAAGTAACCAAGTTGCCTCCAATGAATGTGCAATAGCCTGTGGTTGATCTCCTGTCTGCTCTATCACCAGCCCAATCCGCATCACAGTATCCAACCACTTCAGTGCTCCCATTGCAACCCATCCATACTCCTTGATCAGGTGAGCCGTTGAGATACATCAAGATCCTCTCCACCATGCGCCAGTGATGCTCCTTAGGCACTTGCATGTGTTGGCTCACCTGATTCACAGCAAAACAAATGTCAGGTCTAGTTATGGTAAGGTAAATCAATTTACCAACTAGTTTTCTATAGAGTTTAGGATCCTGATAAGGTTTGCTGTCTTCAATCTCCCCCTCTCGTGGGACTTTGTAGCCATCCTCCATAGGCATCCTTGCTGTCTTGCCTCCATAAGCACCTGCACCTTTCAAAAGATCAAGTGTATACTTCCTTTGGGACATGAACAACCCTTCCTTGGATCTACATATCTCAATCCCAAGAAAGTATTTCATTTCTCCCAAGTCTTTAATCTCAAACATGGATTTAAGGAACTCCTTGGTTGCTATGATACCTTCCTTATCACTTCCTGTGATAATGATATCATCAACATACACAAGGAGTGCAATCATACCTGAGGGAGTGGTGAGAGTGAAGAGGGTGTGGTCTAGTTCAGACTTCTTGAAGCCTCGGCCATTCAGAGTGGTACTCAGCTTGTTGTACCAAGCTCTTGGTGATTGCTTCAGTCCATAGATAGCTTTCTTCAGTCTCAACACATTCCCTCTCTTCACTAAGTGTTCCAAGCCTGGAGGTGGATGCATATACACTTCATCCTCCAGCTCTCCTTGTAGAAATGCATTCTTCACATCCATTTGCCATAAGCCCCATCCAAGGTTCACAGCTAAGCTTAAGACAATCCGGATTGTGTGTAGTTTAGCTACTGGTGCAAAGGTCTCAATGTAATCTTCTCCATAAGTTTGAGTAAAGCCTCTTGCAACCAATCTTGACTTCTTCCTCTCCACCTTTCCATCAGCCTTATACTTGATTGTGAAGATCCATCTACTAGTCACAGCCTTCTTCCCTTTTGGTAACTCACTCTCATACCATGTATCATTCTTGATCATAGCTCCTGCCTCAGCTCCAATTGATTCCTTCCATTCTTTATCCATCATTGCCTCTTCATAGCTTCTTGGTATGTAGTTCTCATCCAAGTTTACCATAAAAGCACAATGTTCTTCAGGGTATTGAGCAAAGGAACACACAGCTTGAGAAGGATGCTCCACAGCCTGGGCATTGTAGTACACTCTCGTGCTTACCCAGTTGGAAGCATCTCTCCTAATCCGTGTGCTTCTTCTCAATGCTGGTTCCACTTCCACTTGTGATTCTTCTCCACTTTCTTGTGGTACAGAAGTAGACACTTCAACTGCCTCTTCTTCTCCTAGCTGACTTGCTTCAGCTCCATCTTGCTGTTCACTTACTTCCACATCTTGATCATGTGTACCAGATGCTCCACTACTCTCTTGAGTTGTCTCTGGTTCACTCCTTTCCCCCCCCCATGATCAGAAGTGGGAGTTGCTGAACTTCCACCATTCGGTGGTTGAGATCCTGGGTTACTGCCAGGTCCTTGCTGATCTTGCCTTACCTTGACCCCAACACTTTCTAAGATGATCCGCAAGGTAGTGGCTCTCTCCGAGGTAAGATCCTTCAAGTCTTCTTTGTTTTGCTCCTCATAGTACCCTCTCTGTTCAACAAACTTCACATCCCTTGATACCAGCACCCTTCTTGTGTCTGGATTATAACACTTGTATCCCTTTTGAGTTGTAGAGTAGCCAATAAACATTGCCTTAGTACTCCTAGCTTCAAGCTTGTTTCTCAACTCCCCGGGTATCAAAACATAACATAAACACCCAAAGATCCGTATGTGTTCTAATGAGGGTTTATGTTTGTTGAGAACCTCAAATGGTGACTGCCCTTTCAGGATCAGTGTGGGAGTCCTGTTGATTAGATAGCAGGCCGTGGCTACTGCGTCACTCCAAAACTTCTTAGGTACATTAGCTTGGAACATCATTGATCTTGCAACTTCCATAAGGTGCCTATTCTTCCTCTCAGCCACACCATTCTGTTGTGGAGTGTAGGGACAGCTGGTTTGATGAAGAATTCCATACTGAGATAAGTGTTGCTTGAAAGCTTGTCCAATGTATTCTCCTCCATTATCTGACCTGAAAATCTTAATCTTGGCTTGATAATGGTTAGTTACATAGGATTGAAAGTTTTTAAATGCATCAAGTACCCTATCTTTAGTTGGAATTAAAGTTAACCAGGTGTATTTAGATTTTTCATCAATGAATGAGACATAATACTTATGATTCTCTCTAGATAAACAAGGAGCAGTCCATACATCAGAGTGAATAAGATCAAAGCACTTCTCATAAACCGTAGAAGAGTTTGGAAAAACAGTTCTACAATGCTTGCCTAAAATGCAAGCTTCACAATCATTGTTTTCAAAAGAAACACCTGGCAACATCAGTTTTAAAGCCTTATTATGAGGGTGTCCTAGTCTAGCATGCCACAATGCATTCTTATTTAAACTAGGAACAGAAGCAGTAGTAAAAGAGCAGCTAATGTCAGAAACAGGAGCAAGATCTTCAAGCAAATATAAGTCTCCTTTTGTTACTCCTTTTCCAATCACTTTGCTGCTTTCAATATCCTGAAACTTCACATCATTAGGACTAAATATGACATTGCATTGCAAGTCAGTTGCACATTTCTTGACAGATAATAAGTTTGAAGTAAAGTCAGGCATATAGAAAGCTTTTGAGTCTTTACTAAACAGTTTAAGTGTTCCTATTCCCTTAATTGGAACCTTATCACCATTTGCAATCATCACATGACCCTTAGTAGGCACAATGTTCTTAATCAACTTAGTATCACTAATCATGTGATGTGATGCACCTGAATCTACAATAAGAGGTCTAGTTGATTGATTACTAGCAAGGTGAGCGAGTATACTAGATGGCTTATATGCATGATTGGTTTCATTGTAGTCATTTGCATTTCTTAGAGACCTAGCTATACTATCAGTTCTAGTGATGCAATCTAAGTCTCCTACAGTCCTAGCAATCATGGAAGCACCATAAGAATAACCATAGATGTTACCGTTATCCTTGAACATCTTGATGAGTGCATCAATGTCAGCCTTCCTTATGAAGTCCTGATCATTGTTGCGGCTGCTAGGAGCTCCCATGTACGCCACCAGAGACTTGCCATCACTTGTACCACCTTCTTGAGCCTTGCTAGTACCCACATCACTTGACCCGTCAGACATGTGAGCTCTAGCTTCCCTTTCCTTCATGAACTTTGCCGGTTTGAGGTGTGGGTGGAGTATCCAACACTGGCTCTTCTTGTGGCCTTGCTTCTTGCAATGATCACAGCTCCCATTGAACCTCCTATCCTCAAACTTCCCATTCGTAGCTCTGTTAGCTTGTGGAGCCTCTCCTTGCTCAGCTTGTGCGGCTTGGTTGGCTAAAGACAACTCCCCCTTCTTCCCAAACAAACCAATTGACCCTTGCTCTTTCTGAATCCGTGAACACACTTCCTCCAAGTCAGGTAGAGTATCATCTCTCAACATGTGTTGTATCAGCCCACTGTATGCCGGATTCAGTGTCAAGAGCAGTCCAAAGACCTTGTCCTGCTCACGCCTCTTGATTAGCTCACTGGGATCAACCGTGCTTGGCCTCAACATCTCTAGCTCGGACCAGAGTGACCTGAACCTTCCTAGGTGCTTGGTAAACTCCATGTCTTCTTGAACCAAGTTGTTGATCTCTTGCTTCACCTCAAAGACTCTACTCAGGTTGGATGTGTTTCCATGCACCTTCTTTAAGGTATCCCACAACTCCTTTGCCGTCTCACAGTAGCAGTATGCATCCAGAATCGCCGGCTCTAAGGAAGCATGAAGAACTGACATCACCATCATGTCCTCTTGCTCCCACCTCTCAACTGGATCCTTTGCTGTCTCATCCTTGTCTTCTTCTTGAGCAACCGGCTTTGGGGGCGTTCCTGAGGTAATGTGTCCCCACAAGCCTTTGCTTCCAACTGCGGTCTTCACCATCCGTGACCACATTAGGTAGTTGTTCCCCTTGAACACCACCGCCACCTTCATCTTCATCCCACTATCCATCTTGAGCAGCTAGACGTAAACAGCTTGCTAAATCTTGGACTGAGAGTAGTAATCACACCAACAAGACTCAAAACACAACCGGAGAAGACTTGAAGCTTGAATCTTCAACGCCCAGCTCCTAGCTTTTATCCTTTGTCTTGATACAAATCTCAACAAGAACTCAGATTCTCATGAACCTGGCTCTGATACCATATCACTTTTAGAGTAATGAAGAGTAATCTGAGTGTTTAGAATAGATTTAAGAGAGATTAGAGAAGAAACGAGTGTAGAGAGTAAGGTTTAGAGAACAAGACTAAGAGTAAGCCATGGAGGCAAAGATAAGCTGAACTGTCTGATTTATTATTATGGAGAGATTACATATTTATATGGATCAGCATACAAGGGTTTTGTAATAGTGAAAGCAAATCCTAGAGACTAAGCATGTGGAGTCAAACCAAGGAGAGGCGCGCTTCATTTGAATGAACGGAGGTGAGGCTTTACACGCTTGATGCCAAAGGTATCTTTGCCTAGATGCTCCTTTTGCCTTTACAGCTAGCAACAGCTCAAGCCGCGTCCCAACCTTATCCTCCAACGGTCATATCCTAAAGCCTCTTCCTCTTGTAGAGTCATCGGCCACTTTAGGATATATGTGAGCTTTGCCTTTCCTCCCAAGGTACCTAAGTTGTACGGCCTTTGCCCTATCCGTACACTTCTCCTTAACTTCACACAACTACTCCATTTCTTCCTTTGGTCTCTCTTCTCATGTAAACCCTTGATCCTTTCACTTAATCATCTCCACAACTTAACACCTAAGTCAAGCTTGGAACCTTGAAGAACTTCCTCATTAAAAACCTCACCAAGGAAAACCCTTTGGGACAAAACCTTGATGATGGAAAAAGAGTAAAGTCTCCAAGGCCTAGGGATTGGCCAGTGAGTCTTTGTGCCTTACCAACAATGTAAGGGACAAAAAGACTCTGGATCATGGCCTCTACAATCATCCCACACCTTGTACTCTCCTTACTGCCTAATCTTGGTCTCTCCCCCTTTCACCTAACCTCGTCTTAGGTTGAAGTGCTCGGACACACCAGATCAGCTTCTTCTTGGAGATACAACTTCTTCTTACTGAGTCTTGGCTGCTTCTTCTTCTTCTAGAGTAACCACCAAGCTCTCTTGGATCATGTAAGCTTCAACACTCCCCCTCAAGCTTGAGACTCTCACAGGAACAAGCTTGAATGGATTGCTTCATGATCCTCACACACACACCATTGCAGCTTCTCTTCTGATCTTGCCATCTTCATGGAATGCTTGTGGAAGCTTCAGCTATCTCTTCAATCACTTCACACTAGAAGCCGCCTTGATAGAGTTGCCTTCATCTTCTCACAACCAAGAGTACTCTGTCTTAGTTTGAGTACTCTCTTGAATAGACTCGCCACAGCCTAAGCCCGGATGGCTCCTTCTTCAGATGCTTGCAATGGACTTCTTGGATCGCTTGGAAGCTCACTAAACTCCCCTCCTCAAGCTTGGATTGAGTATAGGTCCAAGCTTGCAAGTGAGCTTCAGTGACACTTCACACCAGAGGCGCATCACCACTTCTCTCTCAACTCTCCATTGCTCCACACAATGGGCAAACGTCTCCTACTTTCAACTCGGATGGATGGTGAACCAAGAACACATCTTGTGAACCTGAAACATCACTCAAACTCCAGCAAAGATGAGACACAATAGTATTGGGATCACTCCTTGATTAATCATCAAGTTTGATTCCCAATATCACAAGCATTGCAACAGATTAAACAAGTCATTTTCAAGTTCTAATCTTTGCAAGCAAACTCTATAAGCACTAGCATGATCCTAACAGATTCAATACAAGCTACTTAGGCATTTTTAAAGCTTCTTTACTCAGAAATTTAGACATGAATCTAATGCTTCAATGTAAGACAGCCACAAGACTATATGCAACAGCTTTCAATCAGATTCATTACATGTATGCAAGCAGATTCAATTAATCACAACAAGCATCACTATGAACTGGAGCTAAGCATATTAATTCAATCTCAATCACCAAACAAGTCTCTTTAAGCATCCTGGGATAGATTCTAAATTCATTTCATTTCATTTAGCAATCCTTAAACAATCCCCAGGTTTTCAATCACATCACAACACAACAACAAGAGTTTATCACAACCTCATTATCACTTAAGGTTTACAGAATCGCTTACTACCAAGGAACCAGGTTGGTCCTTGTATCACCCTTGGATGGAAAGCTCATGACTTTGAGGATATGTGAGTCTGGATCGTTACCCATCTCCTTCTCCTTCAGTTCATGACTCCCTCCTTGTTTCTCTAACTCAAAGACCCCTCCTTTCTCCTTCTCTTCTAGGCGCCATCTTCTTGGCAGCTTTCTTCTTCTTCTAAAGTAACCACCAAGCTCTCTTGGATCATGTAAGCTTCAACATTCTTCATCCCAACTCCTATGGGATTTATTCAACTTCCTGGTGATTCTCCACCACTTTATGTATCCAAACCAAGCTTCTCACAAAGTGATTCATCCTGGTTTGATTGGAACGACGAAGAAGCTGTGCTATTCCCAAACTTGGAAACTGGAATCACCTGATTTGAAAGTGGGATAACTTCTTCTTGCCAACTCCTATGAGATTTATTCAACTTCCTGGTGATTCTCCACCACTTTATGTATCCAAATCAAGCTTCTCACAAAGTGATTCATCCTGGTTTGATTGGAACGAGGATGAAGCTGTGCTATTCCCAAACTGGGAAATTGGAATCACCTGATTTGAAAGTTGGATAACTTCTTCATCCCAACTCCTATGAGATTTTTTCAACTTCCTGGTGATTCTACACCACTTTATGTATCCAAATCAAGCTTCTCACAAAGAGATTCATCCAGGTTTGATTGGAACGACAAATAAGCTGTCCTATTCCCAAACTGGGAAACTGGAATCACCTGATTTGAAAGTGGGATAACTTCTTCATCCCAACTCCTATGAGATTTATTCAACTTCCTGGTGATTCTCCACCACTTTATGTATCCAAATCAAGCTTCTCACAAAGTGATTCATCCTGGTTTGATTGGAACGACGAATAAGCGGTCCTATTCCCAAACTGGGAAACTGGAATCACCTGATTTGAAAGTGGGATAACTTCTTCTTGCCAACTCCTATGAGATTTTTTCAACTTCCTGGTGATTATCCACCAATTTATGTATCCAAACCAAGCTTCTCACAATGAGATTCATCCAGGTTTGATTGGAACGACAAATAAGCTGTCCTATTCCCAAACTGGGAAACTGGAATCACCTGATTTGAAAGTGGGATAACTTCTTCATCCCAACTCCTATGAGATTTATTCAACTTCCTGGTGATTCTCCACCAATTTATGTATCCAAATCCAGCTTCTCACAAAGTGATTCATCCTGGTTTGATTGGAACGACGAAGAAGCTGTGCTATTCCCAAACTGGGAAACTGGAATCACCTGATTTGAAAGTGGGATAACTTCTTCATCCCAACTCCTATGGGATTTATTCAACTTCCTGGTGATTCTCCACCACTTTATGTATCCAAATCAAGCTTCTCACAAAGTGATTCATCCTGGTTTGATTGGAACGACGAAGAAGCTGTGCTATTCCCAAACTTGGAAACTTGAATCACCTGATTTGAAAGTGGGATAACTTCTTCTTGCCAACTCCTATGAGATTTATTCAACTTCCTGGTGATTCTCCACCACTTTATGTATCCAAATCAAGCTTTTCACAAAGAGATTTATCCAGATTTGATTGGAACGACGAATAAGCGGTCCTATTCCCAAACTGGGAAACTGGAATCACCTGATTTGAAAGTGGGATAACTTCTTCTTGCCAACTCCTATGAGATTTATTCAACTTCCTGGTGATTCTCCACCACTTTATGTATCCAAATCAAGCTTCTCACAAAGTGATTCATTCAGGTTGATTGGAACGACAAGAAGCTGTCCTATTCCCAAACTGGGAAACTGGAATCACCTGATTTGAAAGTGGGATAACTTCTTCATCCCAACTCCTATAGGATTTATTCAACTTCCTGGTGATTCTCCACCACTTTATGTATCCAAATCAAGCTTCTCACAAAGTGATTCATCCTGGTTTGATTGGAATGACGAAGAAGCTGTGCTATTCCCAAACTGGGAAACTGGAATCACCTGATTTGAAAGTGGGATAACTTCTTCTTGCCAACTCCTATTG
>NW_022610905.1:0-22604 GCF_000309985.2 Brassica rapa
AAACTGGGAAAACTGGATCACCTGATTGAAAGTGGGATAATTCTTCTCCCAAACTCCTATGAGATTTATTCAACTTCCCTGGTGATTCTCCAACACTTATGTATCCAAATCAAGCTTCTTACAGAGTGATTATCCTGGTTTGATTGGAACGACGAAGAACCTGTCATATTCCCAAACTGGGAAAACTGGAATCACCTGATTTGAAAGTGGGATAACTTCTTCATCCCAACTCCTATGAGATTTATTCAACTTCCTGGTGATTCTCCAACCTTTATGTAACAAAATCAAGCTTCTTACAAAGTGATTCATCATGGTTTGATTGGAACGACGAAGAAGCTGTCCTATTCCAAAACTGGGAAACTGGAATCACCTGATTTGAAAGTGGGATAAACTTCTTATCCAACTCCTATGAGATTTATTCAACTTCCTGGTGTTTCCCCAACACTTTATGTATCCAAATCAAGATTCTTACAAAGTGATTCATCCTGGTTTGATTGGAACGACGAAGAAGCTGTCCTATTCCCAAACTGGGAAACTGGAATCACCTGATTTGAAAGTGGGATATACTTCTAATATCCCAACTCCAATGGAGATTTATTCAACTTCCTGGTGATTCTCCAACACTTTATGTATCCACATCAAGCTTCTTACAAAGTGATTCATCCTGGTTTGATTGGAACGACGGAGAAGCTGTCCTATTCCCAAACTGGGAAACTGGAATCACCTGATTAGAAAGTGGGATAACTTCTTCATCTCAACTTCCTATGAGATTTATTCAACTTCCTGGTGTTTCTCCACCATTTTATGTATCAAAATCAAGCTTACAAAGTAATTCATTTGGTTTGATTGGAACGACGAAGAACCTGTCCTATTCCCAAACTGGGAAACTGGAATCACCTGATTAGAAAGTGGGATAACTTCTTCATCCCAACTCCTATGAGATTTATTCAACTTCCTGGTGTTTCTCCACCATTTTATGTATCAAAATCAAGCTTCTTACAAAGTGATTCATAATGGTTTGATTGGAACGACGAAGAAGCTGTCCTATTCCCAAACTGGGAAACTGGAATCACCTGATTTGAAAGTGGGATAACTTCTTCATCCCAACTCCTATGAGATTTATTCAACTTCCTGGTGATTCTCCAACACTTTATGTATCCAAATCAAGCTTCTTACAAAGTGATTCATCCTGGTTTGATTGGAACGACAGATAAGCTTTCCTATTCCCAAACTGGGAAACTGGAATCACCTGATTAGAAAGTGGGATAACTTCTTCATCCCAACTCCTATGAGAGTTATTCAACTTCCTGGTGTTTCTCCACCATTTATGTATCAAATCAAGCTTCTTACAAGTGATTCATCCTGGTTTGATTGGAACGACGGAGAAGCTGTCCTATCCCAAACTGGGAAACTGGAATCACCTGATTTGAAAGTGGGATAACTTCTTCATCCCAACTCCTATGAGATTTATTCAACTTCCTGGTGTTTCTCCAATACTTTATGTATCCAAATCAAGCTTCTTACAGAGTGATTCATCCTGGTTTGATTGGAAGGACGAAGAACCTGTCCTATTCCCAAACTGGGAAACTGGAATCACCTGATTTGAAAGTGGGATAACTTCTTCATCCCAACTCCTATGAGATTTATTCAACTTCCTGGTGTTTCCCCACCATTTTATGTATCAAAATCAAGCTTCTTACAAAGTGATTCATCCTGGTTTGATTGGATTGACGAAGAAGCTGTCCTATTCCCAAACTGGGAAACTGGAATCACCTGATTTGAAAGTGGGATAACTTCTTCATCCCAACTCCTATGAGATTTATTCAACTTCCTGGTGTTTCTCCAACACTTTATGTATCCAAATCAAGCTTCTTACAAAGTGATTCATCCTGGTTTGATTGGAACGACGAAGAAGCTGTCCTATTCCCAAACTGGGAAACTGGAATCACCTGATTTGAAAGTGGGATAACTTCTTAATCCCAACTCCAATGAGATTTATTCAACTTCCTGGTGATTATCCAACACTTTATGTATCCACATCAAGCTTCTTACAAAGTGATTCATCCTGGTTTGATTGGAACGACGGAGAAGCTGTCCTATTCCCAAACTGGGAAACTGGAATCACCTGATTAGAAAGTGGGATAACTTCTTCATCTCAACTCCTATGAGATTTTTTCAACTTCCTGGTGTTTCTCCACCATTTTATGTATCAAAATCAAGCTTCTTACAAAGTAATTCATCTTGGTTTGATTGGAACGACGAAGAACCTGTCCTATTCCCAAACTGGGAAACTGGAATCACCTGATTAGAAAGTGGGATAACTTCTTCATCCCAACTCCTATGAGATTTATTCAACTTCCTGGTGTTTCTCCACCATTTTATGTATCAAAATCAAGCTTCTTACAAAGTGATTCATAATGGTTTGATTTGAACGACGAAGAAGCTGTCCTATTCCCAAACTGGGAAACTGGAATCACCTGATTTGAAAGTGGGATAACTTCTTCATCCCAACTCCTCTGAGATTTATTCAACTTCCTGGTGATTCTCCAACATTTTATGTATCAAAATCAAGCTTCTTACAAAGTAATTCATCTTGGTTTGATTGGAACGACGAAGAACCTGTCCTATTCCCAAACTGGGAAACTGGAATCACCTGATTAGAAAGTGGGATAACTTCTTCATCCCAACTCCTATGAGATTTATTCAACTTCCTGGTGTTTCTCCACCATTTTATGTATCAAAATCAAGCTTCTTACAAAGTGATTCATAATGGTTTGATTGGAACGACGAAGAAGCTGTCATATTCCCAAACTGGGAAACTGGAATCACCTGATTTGAAAGTGGGATAACTTCTTCATCCCAACTCCTATGAGATTTATTCAACTTCCTGGTGATTCTCCAACATTTTATGTATCAAAATCAAGCTTCTTACAAAGTAATTCATCTTGGTTTGATTGGAACGACGAAGAACCTGTCCTATTCCCAAACTGGGAAACTGGAATCACCTGATTAGAAAGTGGGATAACTTCTTCATCCCAACTCCTATGAGATTTATTCAACTTCCTGGTGTTTCTTCTCCAATTTTATGTATCAAAATCAAGCTTCTTACAAGTGATTCATAATGGTTTGATTGGAACGACGAAGAAGCTGTCCTATTCCCAAACTGGGAAACTGGAATCACCTGATTTGAAAGTGGGATAACTTCTTCATCCCAACTCCTATGAGATTTATTCAACTTCCTGGTGATTCTCCAACACTTTATGTATCCAAATCAAGCTTCTTACAAAGTGATCATCCTGGTTTGATTGGAACGACGGATAAGCTGTCCTATTCCCAAACTGGGAAACTGGAATCACCTGATTAGAAAGTGGGATAACTTCTTCATCCCAACTCCTATGAGAGTTATTCAACTTCCTGGTGTTTCTCCACCATTTTATGTATCAAAATCAAGCTTCTTACAAAGTGATTCATCCTGGTTTGATTGGAACGACGGAGAAGCTGTCCTATTCCCAAACTGGGAAACTGGAATCACCTGATTTGAAAGTGGGATAACTTCTTCATCCCAACTCCTATGAGATTTATTCAACTTCCTGGTGTTTCTCCAACACTTTATGTATCC
Organism: Brassica rapa; assembly: GCF_000309985.2. Lineage (NCBI taxonomy): Eukaryota > Viridiplantae > Streptophyta > Magnoliopsida > Brassicales > Brassicaceae > Brassica > Brassica rapa. Next base: position 3,620 of record NW_022610905.1, read on the forward strand.
AAATCAAGCTTTTTACAGAGTGATTCATCCTGGTTTGATTGGAACGACGAAGAACCTGTCCTATTCCCAAACTGGGAAACTGGAATCACCTGATTTGAAAGTGGGATAACTTCTTCATCCCAACTCCTATGAGATTTATTCAACTTCCTGGTGTTTCCCCACCATTTTATGTATCAAAATCAAGCTTCTTACAAAGTGATTCATCCTGGTTTGATTGGATTGACGAAGAAGCTGTCCTATTCCCAAACTGGGAAACTGGAATCACCTGATTTGAAAGTGGGATAACTTCTTCATCCCAACTCCTATGAGATTTATTCAACTTCCTGGTGATTTTCCAACACTTTATGTATCAAAATCAAGCTTCTTACAAAGTGATTCATCATGGTTTGATTGGAACGACGAAGAAGCTGTCCTATTCCCAAACTGGGAAACTGGAATCACCTGATTTGAAAGTGGGATAACTTCTTCATCCCAACTCCTATGAGATTTATTCAACTTCCTGGTGTTTCCCCAACACTTTATGTATCCAAATCAAGCTTCTTACAAAGTGATTCATCCTGGTTTGATTGGAACGACGAAGAAGCTGTCCTATTCCCAAACTGGGAAACTGGAATCACCTGATTTGAAAGTGGGATAACTTCTTAATCCCAACTCCAATGAGATTTATTCAACTTCCTGGTGATTCTCCAACACTTTATGTATCCACATCAAGCTTCTTACAAAGTGATTCATCCTGGTTTGATTGGAACGACGGAGAAGCTGTCCTATTCCCAAACTGGGAAACTGGAATCACCTGATTAGAAAGTGGGATAACTTCTTCATCTCAACTCCTATGAGATTTTTTCAACTTCCTGGTGTTTCTCCACCATTTTATGTATCAAAATCAAGCTTCTTACAAAGTAATTCATCTTGGTTTGATTGGAACGACGAAGAACCTGTCCTATTCCCAAACTGGGAAACTGGAATCACCTGATTAGAAAGTGGGATAACTTCTTCATCCCAACTCCTATGAGATTTATTCAACTTCCTGGTGTTTCTCCACCATTTTATGTATCAAAATCAAGCTTCTTACAAAGTGATTCATAATGGTTTGATTTGAACGATGAAGAAGCTGTCCTATTCCCAAACTGGGAAACTGGAATCACCTGATTTGAAAGTGGGATAACTTCTTCATCCCAACTCCTCTGAGATTTATTCAACTTCCTGGTGATTCTCCAACACTTTATGTATCCAAATCAAGCTTCTTACAAAGTGATTCATCCTGGTTTGATTGGAACGACGGATAATGTAACACCCCCGAACCGTCCTAGACATATGGTCGATCAACCGGCCAACAATCAAACAAGAACATGTCCGATCGACCGTCCAATACCCAGGGTTGGAGATGAAAGGCCAACCGGCCAGCCAACAATCAAACAAGAACATGACTGGCCGTCCAACCCAACACCATGGTTCGGAAGCGCTACGTGACGGGCGAGGGACGATCCGGTCAGAGTCACAAACTTTACTTCACGACCTAGACCAGTTCATCCACTAACTCGTCCCGCTGCGTCAAGGCACAAGGATTTGCAACCCGTACCTAGAGTTAGCGTTTTCCGTTAGATCGAGGCCTAAGGCTTTTCAACCCGTACTACGACCTAACGTTGTGTTAGACCGGACTAGTCAAATATCAGAGTACTCATGAAGCGCATATAAAACAATTACTTTTATTGATTCAAGAAATATTCATACATTAAATAATTCAAGACTGGGCCCGGCCTAATGCCAAATCGAGTCAACATAACACAATTCACAATACCGTTTACAAAGGCATGAAAATCTACACCGGCGGTCCTAACGTCCAGCACGAAGCTATCCAATCATCCTTACCTAAAGCGACCTGCAAAAAGGACAACGGAGTTGGATGAGTAATCTAGTATTACTCAGTGAGCTGGCGGCCTCTACCCGCAACCTAGACTCTACCCAGACAACCCAAAATAACAATCAATCTAGCCCTAGCATGCAATAAAAGATAAGGCTAAGCAAACCGTTACTAAGTTAGACTTGGCCTCCTGCCATGATCTAGCTTCAAGTAACGGGAACCTGTATAAAAACAAGTCAACAACCAATCCCTAATTAACCATATATACGCCTGAGTTCAGTACTCATGTAGTGTTAGACACTTAGACTATACAAGTATCACTAGTCGATCGACCAACAATCAAACAAGAACATGATCGGCCAACCAATGATACCGCATAGCTTTAATATCCACCACCCTTCACAAGCAATCCCTCAAACACATACAGGCCAACGTCAGGCCTACAATAATCAAATACACACCAAGCCTAATCCGGTACCTAAGCCAGACTTAGGACTTAATGTCAGAACCTGCAAGCAAATCAATCAACCACAAACACAATCACAATAATAAGACTATGAGTAACTACGACTCGATCTAACTTGTAACACCGTATATCGGTGCTACACTAACTCGAGGGTTCCATAACCCTCTACGACACTCTAACACAACACTCTAACCTGGGCCCTGGTGACTTAGTGTTCCTCCTCTATCCTCGGCAATATCTTATCTCCCTACCACAAAGGCCAGAAGAAGGAACTTTCAACCGAACGCGGCCCACAGTACGTTCGGGTCACCGCGCGACAGCCCCAGTACGTTCGGGCCACTGCCGGTTGTCACACGACGATTGCGGCCCACAGTACGTTCGGGTCACCGCAAGACAGCCCACAGTACGTTCGGGTCACTGCCGGTCACTACCCCGTCGTGCAACCACTCAGCCATAGGCCATGACCCCGTCTCTCTGAGTGTTCTCGATCCAGCGAAAGGGGTTTCCTTAAACCCACTGGGTACGAGGTCGAGGAAACACTAATCCACCTCAAACATGCCTAGCATTGTGGGTTACACAAATGCTATATGGCCAATACACTCTAACTCTACAACACTAACAACAATATCATCACTAAACAACTCAACCAGTTAGTCACTCCCTTACCAAGAGCTGACTAACCTCAATCAACAAGCATTAATTAACAAGCAAGCATTTAATTAAATCTACTCAATCAAACCGTTACCCAGATAGTTCGGCCTCCTGCTACGACACTATCTTTAAAGATAACGGGAACCTGCACTCAACCATACCAACACGCAAGAATAGAAAACATGATGCATCCTATTCTTAGTTCTAATCAGGTTATCAACTCAGTCTTAATTCAATTCATCTCAGCTTAGCCCTTGCTAAACTGAGTCCGGTTCCATAAATAAAAATAACCCTAGGACTCTATCATGCATTAGTGTGATATTACTACTCTATATGCAGACTCGATCTACCCTAAATTCCAAGTGGAATTCAAACAAACCAACTCACAAAACTACCCTAAATTCCAAGTGGAATTCACACAAACCAACTCACAGTGTTCTAGGCGAGAAGCTGCTGGTTGATCGGAGAGGACTTGGCCAAAACCCAAGGGACGCCTTGACTGGACTGGACTGGACTGATCTTGTCTTGGAAACAACCTCGGCTTCACCATGAAGAAACTGAAAGGCGTCGATAGGCTGATCTGGACTCGGACAGAACCTCCATTAGCTTCTGGACAGTTCTTCGACTTCCCGGTACAGTATCGAGTAGAACTTCGACTGATCTGAACCCATGGAACTGAACTAATCTTGGACAGTACCTCACTTAATTGTAGGAGAATATGACTGGCTTGGACGGATAGAATTGGACAGAGCTTCCGCATCACAATCGTAAAGAATCGACGATTGGACGGAACTGGCCTTCTCGGTCTTCAGAATCGATCAAACTCTAGATCGAACACTTTCTTTCTCTCTCTCTTTCTCTTTGGCCACGTTGAATTGATTCCCATCTGAGCTGATCTTCATTTGATTGGCCTTCAGTTGGACAGAACCTTCCCAAGGCGATAACTCGAAATCAATAGAGAACTGATCTCGAAAACTCTCTAAAACTCTCGAAATAGCTCGGAATCACTTGCTTTCTTTTTCTACTTTTATCTCACGTTTTGAAATGGCTTTGGACAGGTCTGGATGTGAAGAAATGAGCAGGGGTCGTGGGGTATTTATAGGAGAAACCAGCGAATCAGCTTCAGGTTGGTGGCAGCCCGTGTGTCGCTCCGCATGGCTCCGGACGCATGCGCGGCGGCACCTCGTGCTCCACATGTCTTGCTGCATGTCCAGGACACATGCAGTACGCCACCACTCCTCCCACATGTCAGGATGCATGGCTAGGACTCATGCAAGACGCCACCACAGCACACACATGTCGATCAGCATGCTTCGGTTGCATGCACAAAGACACCTCGTGCTTGGCCGTTCCACCTCGTGCTTCTACATGTCAAGCTGCATGTGCAGCTTCCATTCACGGCGACACCTCGAGTTTCTCTTGACACTCAGCTGGTTAGACAGTTGCCACCTATTGAGATGAAGACCAAGGAGGCTGAGACAGTAACTTTAGAGTTTTACTGTGGTAACTTTATTTTAACCACAGTAACTACTTGGGGAAGTTATCTGATGGGATGAGAAGGTAACTTAGTGAAGAGAAGAGAGGAAACTCGACCAAAGAGGATAAGTGAGGTTAAGGAAGGATAAGGGATCACTTTGACAGCCTGTATGATGCTGGAAAGGAGAAGTTACCTTTATACTAGTGCAAGCATGTGAGAAAGCACAGCCAAGTGATTCAAAAGGAGTTCCAGCCTGTCCTTTGACTACACATGCTTAACCATTTCGAATTTCCTTGTTGCTCTCTCTATTAATACTTGTAAACCTCATCAGTTATTAATTAATGGAGTTTTGAGTCTCTCTCTCTTTATTCTCTCACTAGAATCTCTTAATCTCTTTAATCTTTTCATCTGATTATCCCTGATTGGTTGAATCATGCTCTAATACACAAAAGTGTATATGGTATCAGAGCCAGGTTGCTAAAAAGGGGAGAGTGTGATTTCGTTTTTCATAAAATCTGGGTGTTCTTGAGTGTTCTTGAGGGTTCTTGAGTGTTCTTGGTGTTCTTGAGTTCTGGTCTTTATTATCTGAGTGGTGTGAGATATTCTGATGGATTCAAACTATCTCAACATGGAAATGAAGCACAGATCTAGTACAACCATGGAGCTTGAAGAAGAGAGGGATGGCGATTGGTCAAGATGGGCAAAGAGAGCTTTGGAAAGCTGTGGGTTATGGAGTAGTCATGGAAAGGGGAAACCTTTCATGGAAATGGCTACTGAAGAAGGTCAGACAAGAGGTCTGAAGCTGGGAAATGAAGTTGTTCAAGGAGACACTACAAAGAGTGAGATTGAAGCAACTTTAGGCAAGTCCAAGCTTGTGAGAGTCGTTGAGGACAGAGGGGTGATCCGCGGCTTGAGACAAGGAGAGGATGAGTGTTATCAGCTTGTGGGAAGGCTGAGAGAAGTATGGTCGGAGCTAGATGTGGTGAAGACACACACATCAAATCCGAGATGTTGTCAAGAAAGGAGGAAGCAAGATGTGATCTTCAGCTTCCTTATGGAAGAGGTATGTGAGCTTGTTAAATATACTTGTGATGTGTGGGAAATGAACAGGAAGCCAGAAAGATGGAAGGGAGGTACAAGCTGTAAGAGGGGAAGGTTGAGAAAACTTTCTAAGGAGTGGTTAATGAAGAGAAGGGCATGGAGAAAGGATAGCGAGTCTGAGCACTTAAGTGACAGGATGAGTGTAATCTTGAAGAGAATCAAGGATGTACTTCAGCAGATGGTTATAGGAGAGTGTTCATACTCAGCTTACATGGGAGAGACAGTAGGAGACAGTGCGGATATGAGAGGAATGGATACCAAGAGGGCAGATGAGTGTGTGACAAAGAAGGAATGGGATGAGTTGGTTAAGCATGTGTATGCTTTGGCTACGACCCGGAGTCTGGGTGCTCCTGCCAAAGCATCCACATCTAAACCCATCATCATTGACTCTGGAGCAACACACCACATGATCAGTGACAAGAGACTAATCAGTGAGGTTAAAGCAGCAACAGGGAGTGTCATGATAGCCAATGGTACCAGGATCCCAATAGAAGGAGTGGGAAACCTCAAGCTGTTTGAGAAGAACTCCACTGCCTTCTACCTACCTCAGTTTACATCCAATCTAATCTCAGTTAAGAAGGCTACAGTTGATCTGGATTGTCAAGTGGTTTTCAGACCAAATGAAGTTGAGTTCCAGGATTTGAAGACTGGAAGGGTTATTGGCAGAGGAGACAGCAAGCATCAGCTCTATCATCTCCAAACAACTGAGGCGCCTAGTCCTGTGGAGTCTGTGTGTTTAAGCAGCACAACGGATAGGTGTGATAATCTCACATGGCATGCAAGGCTGGGACATCCTCATGCCAAGGCAATTGAACTGATTCTACCAAGTATGGCGTTCAATCACTTGGAGTGTGAAGCTTGTATACTTGGAAAGCACTGTAGGACTGTCTTCCCAACATCAGAAACCAGATATGAGAATTGCTTTGATCTGGTGCATTCAGACGTGTGGACAGCTCCCTGTATGTCTAGAGACAGCCATAAGTACTTTGTGACTTTCATTGATGAGAAGTCCAAGTACACATGGATCACCATGATTCCCTCCAAAGACAGAGTCCTAGAAGCCTTCATGAACTTCCAAGCATATGTTACTAATCAGTACAATGCCACTGTGAGGATTCTGAGGTCTGATAATGGAGGAGAATACACTAGCAATGCTTTCAAGAGTCATCTTGCAAAGCATGGGATTGTGCAACAAACTAGCTGTCCTTACACACCACAACAAAATGGGGTGGCTGAGAGGAAGAACAGACATTTGATGGAGGTTGCGAGATCAATCATGTTCCACATGAATGTCCCTAAGAGGTTTTGGAGTGATGCTGTTCAGACTGCTTGCTATCTCATCAATAGAGTGCCAACCCGTGTCTTGAAGAAACTGTCTCCCTTTGAAGTATTGAACAAGGCCAAGCCACACATTGATCATTTGAGAGTCTTTGGGTGCTTATGTTATGTGATGATTCCCGGAGAAAGAAGGAACAAGCTAGAAGCAAAGAGTACTAAAGCTATGTTCATTGGGTACTCAATCACTCAGAAAGGCTACAAATGTTATGATCCAATAACTAGGAGGGTTATGGTATCTAGAGAAGTGAAGTTTGTTGAGTCTAAAGGGTATTATGAGGAGAAGAAATGGGAAGACCTAGAGGATCTGTCCCGAGCTCCATCAGAGAAGGCAACAACATTGAGAGTGTTGTTGGAGAGGCTAGGGATAGGATTATCCCAAGATCAGGAACCAGGAAGAACCGGACCTTCTAATCAAACTGGAGAAGCTGGAGGAACAACCCCTCTTGATCATGAGAGGGGGAATGGATCTGAATCAGGGGAGCAGGAGCATAACCAAGAGGATTCAGGTCAGCATGATCAGGAGGAGACACAGGAAGTAGAGAGTGAAGCTCAGTCAGGTGGAAATGAGCAGGGAGAACCTACTGGTTTAAGAGAGGAAGCACAAGAGAATGTTCAGGCTGAAGAACAGGTTGAGACCTTGCGGAGGAGCACAAGGATAAGGAGGGATCCTTCCAACTGGGTAAACACGAGAGTGTACTACAATGCCCAGGCTGTGGAGCATCCCTCTCAAGCCGTGTGTTCCTTTGCAGAGTTTCCAGAAGAGCACATGGTGTTTATGTGTAACTTGGATGAGAATGAGATACCAAGATCTTATGAAGAAGCTATGAAGCACAAGGTTTGGAGAGATTCAGTAGGAGATGAAAGGGATGCAATGATCAGGAATGATACTTGGTATGAGAGTGAGTTACCTAAAGGGAAGAAGGCAGTTTCAAGCAGATGGATCTTCACCATCAAGTACCTTGCAAATGGGGAGATAGATAGGCGCAAGACTAGGCTGGTTGCAAGAGGATTTACACAGACTTATGGGGAAGATTACATTGATACTTTTGCACCAGTGGCCAAGCTTCACACAATTCGAATTGTGTTATCTATTGCAACAAACTTGGAGTGGGATTTGTGGCAAATGGATGTGAAGAATGCTTTCTTGCAAGGTGAACTTGAAGATGAAGTATACATGCATCCACCTCCTGGTCTTGAGCATCTAGTAAAGCCAGGGAATGTTTTGAGATTGAAGAAGGCTATATATGGGCTGAAGCAGTCTCCTAGAGCTTGGTACAGAAAGCTTAGTACAACTCTCAATGGGAGAGGGTTCAGGAAGTCTGAACTAGATCATACACTCTTCACACTGGTTGGACCATCAGGGATCATAGTGATTTTGGTGTATGTGGATGATTTGATTATCACAGGGAGTGATAAGGCTGGGATTAAAGCCACCAAAGAGTTTCTCAAGTCTGTGTTTGATATTAAAGACTTGGGAGAGATGAAGTATTTTTTGGGGATTGAGATATGCAGATCTAAGGAGGGTTTGTTTATGTCTCAAAGGAAGTATACTATGGATATGCTGAAGGAGACTGATGTGCTTGGAGGGAAGATAGCTAAGACACCTCTTGAGGAAGGGTATAAGGTCTTGCGTGAGGGGGAGGTTGAAGAGAACCAGTTGTTTGAGGATGCTAAGCTGTATAGGAGGATGGTGGGTAAGCTGATCTACTTGACTATCACCAGACCTGATATATGCTTTGCTGTGAATCAAGTGAGCCAACATATGCAGGCGCCAAAGGTACATCACTGGAAGATGGTTGATAGGATACTGAGGTATTTGAGTGGCTCACATGGACAAGGAGTTTGGATGGGTTGCAATGGCAGTACAGAAGTGGTTGGGTATTGTGATGCTGATTGGGCAGGAGATAGAGTGGACAGGAGATCAACTACTGGGTATTGTACATTCATTGGAGGGAATCTGGTTACTTGGAAGAGTAAGAAGCAGAAGGTCATCTCCTGTTCAAGTGCTGAAGCTGAGTATAGAGCTATGTTGAAGCTTACAAATGAGTTGGTGTGGATCAAGGGGATCTTGAAGCACTTGGAGATCGAGCAGGCCACACCTATGACAATGCATTGTGACAATCAAGCAGCTATCCACATTGCCTCCAATTCAGTGTTTCATGAGAGAACAAAGCACATAGAGGTGGATTGTCATAAGGTGAGGCAGATGATCATCTTAGGAGTGATTCTGCCATGTTATACAAGAAGTGAAGATCAGCTTGCAGATGTGTTTACTAAGGCAGCGAGATTGAAGACAATGGAGTCCATACTGTCAAGGCTTGGACTCATTGATCTGACTCCTAGGAGCTGAGCCCCTTAACCATGGAGTCTCCACTCTTTTTCCCTCATCAAGGTTTTATCCCAATGGGTTTTACTTGGTGAGGTTTTTAACGAGGGAGGTCTTCATGGTTTCCAAGCTTGACTTGTTCTACATGGTCAAGCTTGAGGGGGAGTATTGAGATGAAGACCAAGGAGGCTGAGACAGTAACTTTAGAGTTTTACTGTGGTAACTTTATTTTAACCACAGTAACTACTTGGGGAAGTTATCTGATGGGATGAGAAGGTAACTTAGTGAAGAGAAGAGAGGAAACTCGACCAAAGAGGATAAGTGAGGTTAAGGAAGGATAAGGGATCACTTTGACAGCCTGTATGATGCTGGAAAGGAGAAGTTACCTTTATACTAGTGCAAGCATGTGAGAAAGCACAGCCAAGTGATTCAAAAGGAGTTCCAGCCTGTCCTTTGACTACACATGCTTAACCATTTCGAATTTCCTTGTTGCTCTCTCTATTAATACTTGTAAACCTCATCAGTTATTAATTAATGGAGTTTTGAGTCTCTCTCTCTTTATTCTCTCACTAGAATCTCTTAATCTCTTTAATCTTTTCATCTGATTATCCCTGATTGGTTGAATCATGCTCTAATACACAAAAGTGTATACCACCACGTTCATATCCCTTAGATCAAGCCACCTCGAGCTTCTCGGTTCCTTTGTGCGATTTAGACCCTTCTTGTGAATTTCTGACCGGCGATCAATCCCGAATATTTTTTCGCTCCCATTCTGATTCTCTGAATATTTTTAATAAACTACAGATGATGTCTGATATCCTTTAAAAATATTTCCCGAGCCTCCGGCTTCCTCAAAGAATTTCGTAATACCGAAATTAGGGTTTTCGCCCAACTTCGGGTTTTCCTGTCGTGCTTCAATCCCGTCGTGCTTGCTTCCCGTCGTGCTTACTTCCCGTCGTGCTTAATTCCCATCATGTTTCCAATGTCTTCGAAATAATATTCCGCTGATACGAAGTTTTGCGGAAAACTTCGTGCTGAAGAAACGTCATTCTTCCAAAACGTCGAGCTTCTAAACCGTCGTGATTCCAAAAATATTATGTTTCCAAAACGTCCGTCTCATCAATCTAAGACATCTTCTAACTATGGTCGAGCAGCTTATTCGACTCATAGTTAACTCATGATCACTTCTTCACCCACTTCGTACTTTAAAACTTCTCGATCGATCCTTATCGCCCGCGACTCGACCACCACAAAGATACTCGACCACTCTTTTCTTTTTCTTTTTTTTTTCTTTTTTTTTTTAAGGGTTTCTACATTCTCCCCCCCTTAATAGAATTCGTCCTCGAATTCTTAGTTGCGAAATTGCTCGTCTTCACAACATTCTCCAAGCGTCCCCATAACCTCTTTACTCTGTCCACAATTGTTCCTTGAGTGTCCTCCTCAAGGTCGCCACAATCGTCTTCATATCTCTTGACTGAGTCGTCCTCTTTCTCTTATTATGCCATAACACCCTCATTACCCATGATACTATCTTGTCCAGATTCCTCAAATCCTTTCTCGAACTTTGTCTTCCCAATTACTGATGAAGTCCTTCCCCAATGAAGTCTTGTTTACTCCCATCTGTCCAGTCCATACCACAGCCCAGTCCCTCTGAACCTTTCTCTCCTCTCTTTGCTTCGGGTTTGGGTTTGGCCTCGAACTCCCTCCACTTTAAGGTTTCATCCCTTAAAGTTCCGATCAACAAACATACTTACTCGCTGCAACTCAAAAGAACACTTAACATGCAAGTTAGTAGACAATTAATCAAATAATCTACTAACCTAGCAAATACTAACAATGCAACCTAACCGCAATTCCAACCAGCAACCTAACAGTTCTACCCAAGCAACCTAACAGTTCTAGATTCCACTATCTCAATCCTAATTCCTAAAACCACAAATCCTATCGCTGGACGTGACCGGTTTCCCTAATGCCTTTTGTGACTCTTTTTGACTCGATAAATATTTAAAACCGATTAAATCATGAGTTCCGGAAGCATGGACGAAACCATGCTCTGATACCACCTCTGTAACACCCCCGAACCGTCCTAGACATATGGTCGATCAACCGGCCAACAATCAAACAAGAACATGTCCGATCGACCGTCCAATACCCAGGGTTGGAGATGAAAGGCCAACCGGCCAGCCAACAATCAAACAAGAACATGACTGGCCGTCCAACCCAACACCATGGTTCGGAAGCGCTACGTGACGGGCTAGGGACGATCCGGTCAGAGTCACAAACTTTACTTCACGACCTAGACCAGTTCATCCACTAACTCGTCCCGCTGCGTCAAGGCACAAGGATTTGCAACCCGTACCTAGAGTTAGCGTTTTCCGTTAGATCGAGGCCTAAGGCTTTTCAACCCGTACTACGACCTAACGTTGTGTTAGACCGGACTAGTCAAATATCAGAGTACTCATGAAGCGCATATAAAACAATTACTTTTATTGATTCAAGAAATATTCATACATTAAATAATTCAAGACTGGGCACGGCCTAATGCCAAATCGAGTCAACATAACACAATTCACAATACCGTTTACAAAGGCATGAAAATCTACACCGGCGGTCCTAACGTCCAGCGCGAAGCTATCCGATCATCCTTACCTAAAGCGACCTGCAAAAAGGACAACGGAGTTGGATGAGTAATCTAGTATTACTCAGTGAGCTGGCGGCCTCTACCCGCAACCTAGACTCTACCCAGACAACCCAAAATAACAATCAATCTAGCCCTAGCATGCAATAAAAGATAAGGCTAAGCAAACCGTTACTAAGTTAGACTTGGCCTCCTGCCATGATCTAGCTTCAAGTAACGGGAACCTGTATAAAAACAAGTCAACAACCAATCCCTAATTAACCATATATACGCCTGAGTTCAGTACTCATGTAGTGTTAGACACTTAGACTATACAAGTATCACTAGTCGATCGACCAACAATCAAACAAGAACACGTTCATATCCCTTAGATCAAGCCACCTCGAGCTTCTCGGTTCCTTTGTGCGATTTAGACCCTTCTTATGAATTTCTGACCGGCGATCAATCCCGAATATTTTTCCGCTCCCATTCTGATTCTCTGAATTTTTTTAATAAACTACAGAAGATGTCTGATATCCTTTAAAAATATTTCCCGAGCCTCCGGCGTCCTCAAAGAATTTCGTAATACCGAAATTAGGGTTTTCGCCCAACTTCGGGTTTTTCTGTCGTGCTTCAATCCCGTCGTGCTTGCTTCCCGTCGTGCTTACTTCCCGTCGTGCTTAATTCCCATCATGTTTCCAATGTCTTCGAAATAATAATCCGCTGATACGAAGTTTTGCGGAAAACTTCGTGCTGAAGAAACGTCATTCTTCCAAAACGTCGAGCTTCTAAACCGTCGTGCTTCCAAAAATATTATGTTTCCAAAACGTCCGTCTCATCAATCTAAGACATCTTCTAACTATGGTCGAGCAGCTTATTCGACTCATAGTTAACTCATGATCACTTCTTCACCCACTTCGTACTTTAAAACTTCTCGATCGATCCTTATCTCCCGCGACTCGACCACCACAAAGATACTCGACCACTCTTTTCTTTTTCTTTTTTTTTCTTTTTTTTTTAACGGGTTTCTACAGATAAGCTGTCCTATTCCCAAACTGGGAAACTGGAATCACCTGATTAGAAAGTGGGATATCTTCTTCATCCCAACTCCTATGAGATTTATTAAACTTCCTGGTGTTTCTCCACCATTTTATGTATCAAAATCAAGCTTCTTACAAAGTGATTCATCCTGGTTTGATTGGAACGACGAAGAAGCTGTCCTATTCCCAAACTGGGAAACTGGAATCACCTGATTAGAAAGTGGGATAACTTCTTCATCCCAACTCCTATGAGATTTATTCAACTTCCTGGTGTTTCTCCACCATTTTATGTATCAAAATCAAGCTTCTTACAAAGTGATTCATCATGGTTTGATTGGAACGACGAAGAAGCTGTCCTATTCCCAAACTGGGAAACTGGAATCACCTGATTTAAAAGTGGGATAACTTCTTCATCCCAACTACTATGAGATTTATTCAACTTCCTGGTGATTCTCCAATACATTATGTTTCCAAATCAAGCTTCTTACAAAGTGATTCATCCTGGTTTGATTGGAACGACGGAGAAGCTGTCCTATTCCCAAACTGGGAAACTGGAATCACCTGATTAGAAAGTGGGATAACTTCTTCATCCCAACTCCTATGAGATTTATTCAACTTCCTGGTGTTTCTCCACCATTTTATGTATCAAAATCAAGCTTCTTACAAAGTGATTCATAATGGTTTGATTGGAACGACGAAGAAGCTGTCCTATTCCCAAACTGGCAAACTGGAATCACCTGATTTGAAAGTGGGGTAACTTCTTCATCCCAACTCCTATGAGATTTATTCAACTTCCTGGTGATTCTCCAACACTTTATGTATCCAAATCAAGCTTCTTACAAAGTGATTCATCCTGGTTTGATTGGAACGACGGAGAAGCTGTCCTATTCCCAAACTGGGAAACTGGAATCACCTGATTAGAAAGTGGGATAACTTCTTCATCCCAACTCCTATGAGATTTATTCAACTTCCTGGTGTTTCTCCACCATTTTATGTATCAAAATCAAGCTTCTTACAAAGTGATTCATCATGGTTTGATTGGAACGACGAAGAAGCTGTCCTATTCCCAAACTGGGAAACTGGAATCACCTGATTTAAAAGTGGGATAACTTCTTCATCCCAACTACTATGAGATTTATTCAACTTCTGGTGATTCTCCAACATTATGTTTCCAAATCAAGCTTCTTACAAAGTGATTCATCCTGGTTTGATTGGAACGACGAGAAGCTGTCCTATTCCCAAACTGGGAAACTGGAATCACCTGATTAGAAAGTGGGATAACTTCTTCATCCCAACTCCTATGAGATTTATTCAACTTCCTGGTGTTTCTCCACCATTTTATGTATCAAAATCAAGCTTCTTACAAAGTGATTCAGCATGGTTTGATTGGAACGACGAAGAAGCTGTCCTATTCCCAAACTGGGAAACTGGAATCACCTGATTTGAAAGTGGGATAACTTCTTCATCCCAACTCCTATGAGATTAATTCAACTTCCTGGTGATTCTCCAACACTTTATGTTTCCAAATCAAGCTTCTTACAAAGTGATTCATCCTGGTTTGATTGGAACGACGGATAAGCTGTCCTATTCCCAAACTGGGAAACTGGAATCACCTGATTAGAAAGTGGGATAAATTCTTCATCCCAACTCCTATGAGATTTATTCAACTTCCTGGTGTTTCTCCACCATTTTATGTATCAAAATCAAGCTTCTTACAAAGTGATTCATCATGGTTTGATTGGAACGACGAAGAACATGTCCTATTCCCAAACTGGGAAACTGGAATCACCTGATTAGAAAGTGGGATAACTTCTTCATCCCAACTCCTATGAGATTTATTCAACTTCCTGGTGTTTCTCCACCATTTTATGTATCAAAATCAAGCTTCTTACAAAGTGATTCATCCTGGTTTGATTGGAACGACGAAGAAGCTGTCCTATTCCCAAACTGGGAAACTGGAATCACCTGATTTGAAAGTGGGATAACTTCTTCATCCCAACTCCTATGAGATTTATTCAACTTCCTGGTGATTCTCCAACACTTTATGTATCCAAATCAAGCTTCTTACAAAGTGATTCATCCTGGTTTGATTGGAACGACGGAGAAGCTGTCCTATTCCCAAACTGGGAAACTGGAATCACCTGATTAGAAAGTGGGATAACTTCTTCATCCCAACTCCTATGAGATTTATTCAACTTCCTGGTGTTTCTCCAACACTTTATGTATCCAAATCAAGCTTCTTACAAAGTGATTCATCCTGGTTTGATTGGAACGACGAAGAACCTGTCCTATTTCCAAACTGGGAAACTGGAATCACCTGATTAGAAAGTGGGATAACTTCTTCATCCCAACTCCTATGAGATTTATTCAACTTCCTGGTGTTTCTCCACCATTTTATGTATCAAAATCAAGCTTCTTACAAAGTGATTCATCATGGTTTGATTGGAACGACGAAGAAGCTGTCCTATTCCCAAACTGGGAAACTGGAATCACCTGATTTGAAAGTGGGATAACTTCTTCATCCCACTCTATGAGATTTATTCAACTTCCTGAGATTTATTCAACTTCTGTGTTCTTTCTCCAACACTTTATGTATCCAAATCAAGCTTCTTACAAAGTGATTCATCCTGGTTTGATTGGAACGACGAAGAAGCTGTCCTATTCCCAAACTGGGAAACTGGAATCACCTGATTAGAAAGTGGGATAACTTCTTCATCCCAACTCCTATGAGATTTATTCAACTTCCTGGTGATTCTCCAACACTTTTATGTATCCAAATCAAGCTTCTTACAAAGTGATTCATCCTGGTTTGATTGGAACGACGAAGAAGCTGTCCTATTCCCAAACTGGGAAACTGGAATCACCTGATTAGAAAGTGGGATAACTTCTTCATCCCAACTCCTATGAGATTTATTCAACTTCCTGGTGTTTCTCCAACATTTTATGTATCCAAATCAAGCTTCTTACAAAGTGATTCATCCTGGTTTGATTGGAACGACGGAGAAGCTGTCCTATTCCCAAACTGGGAAACTGGAATCACCTGATTAGAAAGTGGGATAACTTCTTCATCCCAACTCCTATGAGATTTATTCAACTTCCTGGTGTTTCTCCACCATTTTATGTATCAAAATCAAGCTTCTTACAAAGTGATTCATCCTGGTTTGATTGGAACGACGAAGAAGCTGTCCTATTCCCAAACTGGGAAACTGGAATCACCTGATTAAAAGTGGGATAACTTCTTCATCCAACTCCTATGAGATTTATTCAACTTCCTGGTATTCTCCAACACATTATGTATCCAAATCAAGCTTCTTACAAAGTGATTCATCCTGGTTTGATTGGAACGACAGAAGAAGCTGTCCTATTCCCAAACTGGGAAACTGGAATCACCTGATTAGAAAGTGGGATAACTTCTTCATCCCAACTCCTATGAGATTTATTCAACTTCCTGGTGTTTCTCCACCATTTTATGTATCCAAATCAAGCTTCTTACAAAGTGATTCATCCTGGTTTGATTGGAACGACGAAAGAAGCTGTCCTATTCCCAAACTGGGAAACTGGAATCACCTGATTGAAAGTGGGATAACTTCTTCATCCCAACTCCTATGAGATTTATTCAACTTCCTGGTGTTCTCCACCACTTTATGTATCCAAATCAAGCTTCTTACAAAGTGATTCATCCTGGTTTGATTGGAACGACGAAGAAGCTGTCCTATTCCCAAACTGGGAAACTGGAATCACCTGATTAGAAAGTGGGATAACTTCTTCATCCCAACTCCTATGAGATTTATTCAACTTCCTGGTGTTCTCCACCATTTTATGTATCCAAATCAAGCTTCTTACAAAGTGATTCATCCTGGTTTGATTGGAACGACGAAGAAGCTGTCCTATTCCCAAACTGGGAAACTGGAATCACCTGATTAGAAAGTGGGATAACTTCTTCATCCCAACTCCTATGAGATTTATTCAACTTCCTGGTGTTTCTCCACCATTTTATGTATCAAAATCAAGCTTCTTACAAAGTGATTCATCCTGGTTTGATTGGAACGACGAAGAAGCTGTCCTATTCCCAAACTGGGAAACTGGAATCACCTGATTTGAAAGTGGGATAACTTCTTCATCCCAACTCCTATGAGATTTATTCAACTTCCTGGTGATTCTCCACACTTTATGTATCCAAATCAAGCTTCTTACAAAGTGATTCATCCTGGTTTGATTGGAACGACGGAGAAGAAGCTGTCCTATTCCCAAACTGGGAAACTGGAATCACCTGATTAGAAAGTGGGATAACTTCTTCATCCCAACTCCTATGAGATTTATTCAACTTCCTGGTGTTTCTCCAACATTTTATGTATCCAAATCAAGCTTCTTACAAAGTGATTCATCCTGGTTTGATTGGAACGACGAAGAAGCTGTCCTATTCCCAAATTGGGAAACTGGAATCACCTGATTAGAAAGTGGGATAACTTCTTCATCCCAACTCCTATGAGATTTATTCAACTTCCTGGTGTTTCTCCACCATTTTATGTATCAAAATCAAGCTTCTTACAAAGTGACTCATCCTGGTTTGATTGGAACGACGAAGAAGCTGTCCTATTCCCAAACTGGGAAACTG
Source organism: Brassica rapa (assembly GCF_000309985.2). Classification (NCBI taxonomy): domain Eukaryota; kingdom Viridiplantae; phylum Streptophyta; class Magnoliopsida; order Brassicales; family Brassicaceae; genus Brassica; species Brassica rapa. The sequence goes on from NW_022610905.1 coordinate 21,112, forward strand.
GAATCACCTGATTTGAAAGTGGGATAACTTCTTCATCCCAACTCCTATGAGATTTATTCAACTTCCTGGTGATTCTCCAACACTTTATGTATCCAAATCAAGCTTCTTACAAAGTGATTCATCCTGGTTTGATTGGAACGACGAAGAAGCTGTCCTATTCCCAAACTGGGAAACTGGAATCACCTGATTAGAAAGTGGGATAACTTCTTCATCCCAACTCCTATGAGATTTATTCAACTTCCTGGTGTTTCTCCACCATTTTATGTATCCAAATCAAGCTTCTTACAAAGTGATTCATCCTGGTTTGATTGGAACGACGAAGAAGCTGTCCTATTCCCAAACTGGGAAACTGGAATCACCTGATTTGAAAGTGGGATAACTTCTTCATCCCAACTCCTATGAGATTTATTCAACTTCCTGGTGTTCTCCAACACTTTATGTATCCAAATCAAGCTTCTTACAAAGTGATTCATCCTGGTTTGATTGGACGACGGAGAAGCTGTCCTATTCCCAAACTGGGAAACTGGAATCACCTGATTAGAAAGTGGGATAACTTCTTCATCCCAACTCCTATGAGATTTATTCAACTTCCTGGTGTTTCTCCACCACTTTATGTATCCAAATCAAGCTTCTTACAAAGTGATTCATCCTGGTTTGATTGGAACGACGAAAGAAGCTGTCCTATTCCCAAACTGGGAAACTGGAATCACCTGATTAGAAAGTGGGATAACTTCTTCATCCCAACTCCTATGAGATTTATTCAACTTCCTGGTGATTCTCCAACACTTTATGTATCAAAATCAAGCTTCTTACAAAGTGATTCATCCTGGTTTGATTGGAACGACGAGAAGAAGCTGTCCTATTCCCAAACTGGGAAACTGGAATCACCTGATTTGAAAGTGGGATAACTTCTTCATCCCAACTCCTATGAGATTTATTCAACTTCCTGGTGATTCTCCAACACTTTATGTATCCAAATCAAGCTTCTTACAAAGTGATTCATCCTGGTTTGATTGGAACGACGGAGAAGCTGTCTATTCCCAAACTGGGAAACTGGAATCACCTGATTTAGAAAGTGGGATAACTTCTTCATCCCAACTCCTATGAGATTTATTCAACTTCCTGGTGTTTCTCCAACACTTTATGTATCCAAATCAAGCTTCTTACAAAGTGATTCATCCTGGTTTGATTGGAACGACGGAGAAGCTGTCCTATTCCCAAACTGGGAAAACTGGAATCACCTGATTAGAAAGTGGGATAACTTCTTCATCCCAACTCCTATGAGATTTATTCAACTTCTGGTGTTTCTCCACCATTTATGTATCCAAATCAAGCTTCTTACAAAGTGATTCATCCTGGTTGATTGGAACGACGAAGAAGCTGTCCTATTCCCAAACTGGGAAACTGGAATCACCTGATTTGAAAGTGGGATACTTCTTCATCCCAACTCCTATGAGATTTATTCAACTTCCTGGTGATTCTCCAACCATTTA
>NW_022610906.1:0-7500 GCF_000309985.2 Brassica rapa
GAAAACTCGAAACAAAACATTTATCATATAATAAACCGCGTAAAGCGGCAGGGATTCAAAGCCACCAACGGCCAGTCCCGGAAATACAAATACGGCCATCTAGGCCTAAACGAAATCCAAATTCAAAGGGCCACACTCGGCCGAAAACAAGGATAACTGATCCATCCCTCATGATCCAAAGTTAAAGTCCCCGGACAACGAAGCACCAAACGCATCCGCAGGACGATCCACTTCCTCGCCACCATCGTGAAATCGGTCGGAAACCTCCTCGGTATCAGGGGAAACCGGGATGGAAACCCAGAACCCTTGAATCCTCTCGTCAATCGGAGGGATAAGCGCCTCAGCATGGGCACGGTCACTCATCCCCTCTTCATCAATTTCCTCTTCAAACACATAGTCATCGGCTCGCGTCCTCCAAAGACTTCCGACCGAACCACGGCACTAGCGAAAGTCACCCACCGAGGTAAAGGCATTCTTGAGGTTCCCGTACTCAACCTGGAACTGAGATGCACGAGTCTTCATCACCTCGACGATTTCTCTTTTTGCCTTTCCTCTCCGCTTTACGAACAGCCCGCACATGATCACGAGTAAGCTGCGCCTCTCGCTCCAGCATCTCGCCTTGCACGCGAGCAAGATCCCGCTCCGCTTTCTCCGCCTTGAAGCGGTAGACCATGGCTTCTCTATGGCCCGCCTCAATGGCCAAGCCAGCAAGCTCAGGACCTGCAAAATCGATTGGCATGTTATAATATATACATGGGACAATCACCAAAAAATTCTCAAAAAAAAAACTAACCTCATTGATGATGCGAGATCCTTCCGCAACGACTCTCGGCCTCGCCGATTCTTTCGTAGGAGGAGGAGCATCGAAACCCGATGGCAGCCCAGCAAAGAAATCATCAAAATCCAGAATAGGGGCCTCGCTCGAACCGCTCCCGTCGCCGTAAGCAAGGTTCGGATCCCATCCTGGAAGCATGAGTCATCCATCGAAAACTCTATTCGCCAAGATCAACATCTTTTCCCTTCCAAGAGCTCGACTCCGGCGCAGCTGTCGGAGCTTCGACGGGATTCTGGTCGTCGGGTTTGGAGTCGCTTCCCGTGTCCGCATCCAAAGCAGGACCGGGTTGCACGAATCTCAGTGCCTTCCGAACCCTCTTCAGCGTAAAAGAAGTCCAGAAGAAGGGACCATTCCTGAGAAGATCCCTCACCGAAATGATGTCCTCGGGGAACAGAGCAAAAGGGTTGATGAAGGGACGATCATTCGGCAACCTCCGGAACAATGGAATGCAACTCTCTTCGACGGATGCAGCGTCTATACGGACAAAGAAAAAGAACTTCTTCCACGAGTTGAAGTTCGAAATAAACTTCTTAACCACTGACATAAATTTCCGAGGGACCAACCTATGCTTATCCGTACCCCTGGCAAGTTGAAGCCTCAAAAGAGCTTCATAAAGATCAACGGAAAGGGAAAGGCCATGCTCGTAGCTTAGGATCAGGATCCCAATAAGGTGCTGAATGGCAAGGGGTGTCAACTGACTTATCGCAACTTTGAAACGGTCCAACACTCGGACGAGAATTTCGGGTATGGGGAACCAGAGGCGACAACGCACTACGAACGCCTCATAACAAGTAAAGTAACTCTCCGGGGGGTTGTTAGCACAAACCCCGCGGCAGGGAACCCGGAACTCCACAGCATCCGGGATGTGGTAGAACGATCGCATCGTCGCGAGAAACTCGTCAGTAGTCCTGCTTGCATCCTCTTCCTCGACTCCACGATGGACCAGGACCGGGAACGGCTTCTCCTTGGGAGGGGTCAACGAGCCATAATGAGCAACCCACCATGCCTCGTTCTCGGCAGGATGCACCGAGTGAGGCACGAACTCCATCTTCGGAACGACGAGCTCTTCATAAGGACTCGCGGACGAAGACCCTTTTTTCGCAATCTGTTTCTTGCTCGACATCTTTACACTTCTCTTGAGAGAATAGAGGAAAAGGGTGGAGAGAAAGATAGAAAGTTTTTTTATAAAGATCTTAGAGAAAAACAAGAAAGTGAAAAAATTATGGAACAAGTTACCTCTCTTCTTATAAGACATGAGGATTTACTATTCAAGCTCGGACTTTCGGACATTAATTCCATCCATCACGCCTAACTTGCCAAACATGCCTAACCGCACGCTAGGATCCTACGATGCATGATCCTAACGGGCTGGGGGGCTAACTGTTGGGGTCAAAAACGGTTACGACAGAATTACCACCCGAAAATCCTCGGAGATCGTATTTCCGAAAGAGTTAGTAAAAGAAGAGATGTAATTTTCGTAAAAATAACCTATACGAGGTTTTTACGAAGAAGTATCCTTTGGGATTCAAACCGAACAAACCAAGCTCGGTCGCTACGTATACACGCCGTCTGGTCGCTACGTAGCAACCAAACCCGAGCCAAGCTCGGTCGCTACGCAGCGACCGAGCGATCGTCCCGCTTGGTCGCTACGTAGCGACCGAGCTCGAGCCAAAGCTCGGTCGCTACGTAGCGACCGAGCGATCGTCCCGCTCGGTTGCTACGTAGCGACCGAGCTCAAGCCAAAGCTCGGTCGCTACATAGCGACCGAGCACTCGTCTCACACGTAGCAACCGGGCTCGAGCCAAAGTTCGGTCGCTGTGTAGCGATTGAACCTTTCCGAACATCGATACGACACCAGTCCATGCATTCTCGTCAAACCTTCGAATGCTATCTCCCGAAGACCGTAGCAAGCTCAGTCCATGTTTCCCGCTATTCTAATTCATCGATCAAACTTCGCGGATTAGAAACCGCGGAAAACTCGTAGTAAACGTGTCGAGTCGGTAGACGGCCCAAAGGGACCTAAAACACGATTCGAAGCCCATCCTACGATTTTCCAAACCAAAAGCCCGTAAACCACAGCATGGTTTACGCTTGGCCCACAAGGAAGGATAAATGTCAAGTTTCCGCGGATAAATACGGAAGTTTTGAAGATAATTGTGAAGATCGGGAAAAATGGAATATCTCCATTTTTATGCTATGACGGTTTAAGGGCAGAAGAGTAAAACCGTAAACCGACCTTGGAGCTAGTATATAAGGAGTCCTTAGCACTTAGAGCAATTTAGGCAATTTTCCGTTTTTGTTATTTCGAGCTGCGACTCAATTAGGTTTAGCCGTCTTAGGGTTGCTAGAAATAGGAATCTCGCCGACAGCTCTCGAGCCCAGGCTTATACCTTGTTGTAACGCTCATACGCAGATTCGGAAAAAGATCTACTTTGCTCTCTTTTCGATTTCTTATTTTTATCGTTGTTATTCTCGTGTTCTGATTGCTTGACGTGTGGTAATTAACAGATATTCGGGTCCTTTGGGAAATTAGGGTTTTCCTAGTTTCCTAATTTAAACGGAAATCAACAGTGTGAATTTCGGTTCCCACATCGTCCTTTGTGACAGGTATCATCTCACCAGCTACGCCTCGTGCGTGTCAACACTCATCTTTGTAGACTCCATACTCGTCCCTTCGTTCCCAAGTGAACTTTCTGGCTCCGTACATGTCAAAAGCGCGGTATCCAAATTCATAACATCTGTCGATCGACGTCTGGTCATCCTTATCAGTCGACGTTGGTGTTATCCTGTCGATCGATGTCTGAGTTGTCCCGTCGATCGATGCTTGGCCTTTTGGTTGGCATGATAGATATAGATTGATTTCTGTTGCGGCGACTCCTACGTGTTTGTTTGGATTGGTTTGAATGACGTCTGGAGTGCCACGTTTCTGTGAGAATAGGTTGTCAGGTCCATTGGCCACTTGAAGGATATCTGCTATGTCCTCTCTGGACACTTGTAAGATCCTTCCATCTATTGCACGTGCGTTTCCATCTGGGTCCCTGAAAATACCAAATGCATCAGGTGTTAGAAAACCGTAATCAATGTTTGCATTATCATTCAATTTAGAAATAGAAAGATTAGGTTTAAGAGTAGTATCGATCGATGTTGTTACAGATGCATCGATCGAGGGCAGAATAATTTCTGCAGAACTTGTGTTCTTGAGATGATTGCTCTTCATGGATTTTCCTGTTGATGTAGACGGAAGAGTGTTCATCTTTTCTGCTTGTGTGTCTGCTCTGGTGTGTGGAGGTGGTTTCAGGGGTGCAAAACGTTTTAAATAGGTATCTATAAACCTAGTTGGAGAGGGAATATTCTCCTGCTCCTGGATTTTTGCTCCGGCGCAAATATCTATCGATGTTCCTATATGGGTGTTGATCGATGTGAGCGGTTGTTTTGCTGGACGAGGGTGGGTATCGACCGATGTGGAGTGCACTTCCTCCAACGATGTTGGAAACGTGTTGGTGAACTTATGTGTTTCAAATCTTTCATCCTGCAAAGACATTTCTATTGCACGTTCCTTCCAATAATCCTCATCGTATTCTTCTGTATGTTCCTCGTTAGGTGAAGTAATTACAGTGTCAACTGCAAAACTTTCATGGAAACCACTGTCTGCCCAACTGCCTATGGAATAATCATCACGTCCTCTCTTGCTTGGAGGTTGGAAGGCAAAGTGTGGATAACAATGATTAGGTAGAGCGAAATGGTCAACCGGCTGATCAACGTCGAGCGACGTTTTGTTGCGGTAATCGGTCACCGTTGACTCATTGGAATCGATCGATGGAAAGGTGTGGGTTTCGATCGATTCCGAGTAGTCTGTTTCGTACTCTGTTTCGTACTCTGATTCGTACTCTGCTCCACAATGGCATACGCCAATGAAGCCAAGTTCTTTCCCGTAATCCACATAATTAATAATTTTTCTCTTAGGTCGGATAGGGTCGTAGTGGATGTTGGGGTCTATCAGCATCAGACACAATTTGTTTTTGTTCATGTCACATACAGCTCCTACTGTAGCTAGGAAAGATCTTCCAAGCAGAAGTGAAGAGTTCCAGTTAAGTTTGATGTCGAAGACATGAAAATCTACCGGGACAAGGGCATTACCAATCTGTACCTCCTGATTGTTTTTCTGAAAGATCCACGAAGGTGAAGGATTGTGTTGAAGGTTCGATGGTCAAACCAAGATGGTCTGCCATGATCCTAGGGAGGATACTAACTGATGCTCCTGTGTCACACACTGAATGGGGAAATTCAACACCCTTGACTACGCATGGTATTGCAAACTTCCCAGGATCACTCTTCTTCGACAATGTGATCCTGTGTCTCATCTTCTCTCTGACTTGATGAAACATTCTCCTAATGTCTTCCTCAGTTACCTTTGTTTCTCTGAAGAACATCCACAACCTGTGTGTGAAGTAAGCTTCATCAAAAGGTTTTTCGATTGGGATTCTGAGGATTCTTTTAGGGAAACCATCCATCTCCTTATCGTTAGCTTCCCTCTTAAGGTACTTAGGAATTTTCTCCTTTCTTTTCCTTAACCTTCTCCCTTCAGTTTCCTGATCTTCTTGAACTAGTTCTGGTGAACTATTTAAAGGGTTGGGTTTTGGTTCGGGTGGGCTATCTATTGGTTTAGGTGGTGGTTTGAGTGCGTTGATATAGTCATTATCGACTGAGGGTAACCGCACTCGGTATGTCAGAGGTGCCTGTCGATCGATGGGAGGTGTGTTGTGACGATCGACGTCGGACTCACTCTGTCGATCGATGGTTGGGTCAATCGATCGATCGATTTTATCATAGAATTCCTCATGAGTTAGATTTCGAACTGCATTGCATTCAGTCGATTTAGCGGACGACGTCGATCGATAACTGGAGTAATCCATCCATCGATCTTCGTCATGGTCTGTCGATCGATGCGACTTCATCGACATCGGTCGACACTATTGGGATCCATCGAGACTCATGGATCTTTCGATTTTGAAGTCTCCTTCCTCAAGCTTTTAATGTCTCACCACTTGCTAGAAATCATCATCTATGATGGCATTTACGTGGTGTTTTCCTTTGTCAGCTCCTGCCTCTCTAGCGAAAGCTTCTTGCCACTTTATAGTTTCGCCAGTCTGAATCACTTGTGTTTCAAGTGTTCTCACCTGAGTCCCTAAGGTCTCGATTTTGGTGTTCAGATTGTTGTAGGCGGAGTCTATTTTACCGTTGAAATCCACGGTGATATGTTGTTGTCCCAACAGTACTCGATCAAGCATTTCTTCGATCTTGCTTTCCTGAGTCTGGGGTGGTGGATTCTGGTAGTAGGAGTTCGAGTAGCTTTTGCTGTTGTTGAAGGGTTTTTGAAATTGTGAACTCTGGTTACTTCTTTGACCATTTCCAAAGAAGTTTCTGTTTCCGCCCTGGTTTCCAAATTTCTGGAATCCGATACCTCTGATGTAGTTCACATTTTCTTCTCCTTCCGTATCTGCTACTTCTCCTTCAGCTAAACAGACTTGCTTCCTAAGAAGCTCGTGCACCACATCTAACTTAGCTCTTACTTCGTCCATCTGTTCCTTCCCGATAGAAGCTACAGACTTCTTCCGTTCAGAGTCAGTGTTTTTGGTGCTGCTGCTGTTAGCAAGGTTTTCGATAAGTCTCACAGCTTCTAACGGATTCTGAGTAGTGAAGTTTCCTTCACTCGCCGTATCAAGAGCCATTTGATACTGTAAGGCGAGACCTCGAAAGAAAGTGCTTAGCAGCTGCACTTCGTTAAATCCGTGGTGTGGACAGTCTCGCTGGAAGAACCTAAATCTAATCCACGCATCTTTGAAGGACTCTCCAGCCTCCTGCGAGAATGTGGAAATTTTGTTTCGAAGTTCTTCAGTGTGCACCTCATCGAAGAAGTTTTGTAAGAAAGCATTCTTGATGTCGGCCCAGGATGTTAAGGATCCTGTGGGTAGCTGCCTAAGCCAGTGCATCGCTTCTCCATTCAGCGTGTATCTGAAGAGCTTGCACAGCAGGTAATCTTCGGGGACTCCTTCCATCCGAATAGCAGCGATTAAATCCTCAAACCGTTCTAAATGGTCCATAGGATGCTCGTGCAGTAACCAAGAGTAGGGTATCTGCGACACGAGAGTGTAGTATTGAGGCTTCAGCTCGAAATTCTGCTTCTGGATCTCCGGAAGTCGAATAGCTGATCTGTTGGAATAGTACTCATCTGGGCGATTGTAGTCGGCCAGTGGTTTCGATCGAGCGTCCTCGTCTACAGGTTGATCAACTCCTGTAGCATCAGCATCAGGGATTACAGTCCCCTGAGCGTCTATTTTCTGACCTGTTGCATTACGCAGATGACCGTCCTGGTCATACAGGTTTCCGTTCTCGTCCTGTGTTAGAATAATAACGTTTACCATTTTTGACGACACGGTATCGATCGACGTACGCGGTGTAATATCGATCGTTGTCGAACGATTAGGATCGATCGACGATGAAGGTCTGGTGTCGGTCGACTGTTTGTTGTGAGTATCGATCGACAACGAAGTTGTTGCGTCGAGCGATGTGGAACGTTGACCTCTACGGATGGTGCGTTCCAAATGAGCAGGATCGTCTGAGAACAGCAAGTCTTTCTCCTTGTTGCTTCTGGCCCGCTGGGCATG